>NW_011889168.1:3874400-3877682 GCF_000151845.1 Pteropus vampyrus | reverse complement strand
ACAAGTAATAACAAAGATTAGAGAGGATGTGGAGAAAAGGAACCCTCCTACACTGCTGGTGGGACTGCATATTGGTACAGCCACTATGGAAAACAATATGGAGGTTCCTCAAAAAAGTAAGAATTCATCTACCATATGATCCAGCAAATCCCTCTACTGGGTATTTACCCCAAAGACTTGAAAACCCTTATTTGAAAAGATATTTGTACACCGATGTTCATAGCAGCATTATTCACAGTGGCCAGGACATGGAAGCAACTGAAGTGCCCTACAGTAGATGACTGGATAAAAAAGCTGTGGTACATATATACAATGAAATATTACTCAGCTATAAGAAGAGATGAAATACTGCCATTTGCAACAACATGGATGGACCTCAAGATAATCATGCTAAGCGAAATAAGCCAGACAGAAAAAGTTGAAAATTACATGATATTACTTATATATGGGATATAAACCTAAAAACAACAAACAAACAGGACAAACAAACAGAGACTCATGGACATGGACAATAGACTAGTTTTTACCAGAGGGTGGAGGGGAGGAAGATGGAGTAAAGGGGGTTAAATATGTGGTGACAGAAAGAAATCTAACTATAGGTGGTGAATACACAATGCAATATATATATGCCTTACTGTTGAATTGTGCACTTGAAACTTACTGGATTTCATTAACCAATTTCACCATAAACAAACAAACATACATACATACATACATACATATACACATACACACACAATACATACATACATACATATACACATACACACACACAATTAAACTACAGAACATCCGTCATTGGGAGTCACCTGAGGTCTGGCTGAGTGGAAGTCCCACAGCTGGGCACATACATAAGAGGCCACCTAGAGACTTGTTAGAGGGGCAGAAACGTAGAACGGGCTGGTCCCACAACCACGTGTGGTGGTTGAGAATCAGGAGGGATATATGGGCTGCAATGGTCTCCCTGGAAGAGCAAGGGGTCCAGCCCTACACTGGGCCTCCCAGCCCAGGGATTCAGTGCCAGGAAGTTTGCACAACCTCTAGCCATGAAAACCAGCAGAAACTGTGGGTGAGTGAAACAGAGAGCTACAGGAGTCACAAACATTCCTCTTAAAGGGCCAACATGCAGACTTACTCACTGACAGACTCATTTGCCCTGAGCTCCAGTGCTGGGGGAACAGCTCGAAACATGCCCGGGACATACGAGGAGGAACTGAATTGTCTGGCTTCAGGGCCAGTGCTGGAGGGGCAACTTTCTCTCAGACAGAAGTGTTGGCAGAATCCATTGTTCTTTTGTTGAGCCCTCCTCCCTGCCGGCATGCAGGCATAGGCGGGTGCCATATCTGAGTCTCCATCAACCTGGCTAACACTGATTGCCCTGCCCTGGTGAGTCCCTGGAACCCTACCCCTCCCAACTTGCAGCCTGCCCAAGCTGCTTCCAGTGGATTTTCCATACAAACAGCCTGTCTTGGCTCATGCTGAGGACTTTCCTAAAATCTCTCAAAGGTTCAAAAACCTAAACAAGCAGCATCTGGCTTAGGCATGTCCCATACCTCTTGCTGAGCCACTCTAAGCCTGGCACTAGCAGCAGCCAGCCTCGGTTCATGGCTTGACCTCTCAAAGTACCTCTAAGCCTAGTGTGGATGGCGGCCATATGTGGATTGTTTGGTGACTCTTGCTGGGTGGCCCCAGGTAGTGCACAGGCTGTGGCTGAACTTAGCCTGCAGTGGGGCCCCTCCCAGGAGGTCTTTGGGCTGGTACACTCAGTGACCAGGGGTCAATCCCTCCTACCAAGGTGCGAATGGCAACCAAGGCTCACCTTTAACAGGAGGGCTCACACAATTCATACAAGGAACACATCTTGAACACCTGGCTCAGGGAAGACTGTGCCACTGGGCCCCATAGGGCATCTTCTACATGAAGCCACTCTACTAAGACTGGGAGCCTTAGGAACCCCTCCTAGTACATGGAAACAAACACAAGAAGGCAGCCAAAATGCGGAGACAAATTAACATGTCCCAAATGTATATATTTTCTTGTTTTTAAAGAATTTCTTTTAACATTTCTTACAATACTGGTTTGGTGGCAATGAACTCCTTTAGCTTTTTCTTGTCTGGGAAGCTCTTTATCTGTCCTTTCATTCTCAATGATAGCTTTGCTGGGTAGAGTAATCTTGGATCTAGGTCCTTGCTGTTCATCACTTTGGATTATTTCATATTAATCCCTTCTGTCTTGCATAGTTTCTTTTAAGAAATCAGCTGCCAGTCTTAAGGGTGCTCCCTTGTAGGTAACTGATTGCTTTTCTCATGTTGCTTTTAAGATTCTCTCTTCGTCTTTAACCTTTGGCATTTTCATTATGGTATGTCTTGGTGTGGGCCTCTTTGGGTTCATCTTGTTTGGGACTCTGCTTCCTGGGCTTGTATATCTATTTCCTTCACCAGGTTAGGGAAGTTTTCAGTCATTATTTCTTGAAATAGATCTTCAATTCCTTGCTCTCTCTCTTCTCTTTCCAGTACCCCTATGATGTGAATGTTGGTACGCTTGATGATATCCCCGAGGACCTTTAAACTATCCTTAAACTATTGGGTATGTTGTCTCAGAGGTGGTCCCAGTTGGTGTTCTGTCTTAGACAAAAGCTGGCTGAGGGCCTCTTGGGAGGGACCCTACCACAGGTCATGTTCAGTCACAGCCTGTGCCCTGCCCCAAGGAGTGAAAACTTTTAATGGAGGAAAAATTTTAGAACCCTTTAAATATTTGCAATTTTATAAGTAGTGAGATGTAGAAGAAGAAAATGTCATTTAAAAAGGTAATTAAATTAATCACTAACAAAAACCATGTCAGAACATTACTTGAATATGGAAAACCACAGTACCTAGAAATTCTGATGCATGTAATTTTGGCATAAAAATCTCCAAGTTGGTAAGACAGAAAAGGAGTTCATTGCCTTCATCTTAAGTTTATAAGAGATAAATGATTTAAAATAATTAATAGTACAAGTAAATTTTGCTCTCTGGCTTTGACCCAAAAGAATGTAAAGCAGCTAACTGAAATATGTTTCCTTTACCTATTTGTTGGGTAAAACTATTGAGTTAGAAAATTATTGCTGGGCATAACACCACTCAGAAAAATTAACTCAAATGGATTAAAGACTTATATTTAAGACCAGAAACCATTAAACCCCCAAAAGAAAACAGGGGAAAAGCTCCTTGACATTGGTCTTGGCAATGATTTCCTAGATATAACACTGAAAGCACAAGCAACAAAAGTAAAAATAAATAAGTG
>NW_011889168.1:3870836-3874350 GCF_000151845.1 Pteropus vampyrus | reverse complement strand
TGGGACTCTGCTTCCTGGGCTTGTATATCTATTTCCTTCACCAGGTTAGGGAAGTTTTCAGTCATTATTTCTTGAAATAGATCTTCAATTCCTTGCTCTCTCTCTTCTCTTTCCAGTACCCCTATGATGTGAATGTTGGTACGCTTGATGATATCCCCGAGGACCTTTAAACTATCCTTAAACTATTGGGTATGTTGTCTCAGAGGTGGTCCCAGTTGGTGTTCTGTCTTAGACAAAAGCTGGCTGAGGGCCTCTTGGGAGGGACCCTACCACAGGTCATGTTCAGTCACAGCCTGTGCCCTGCCCCAAGGAGTGAAAACTTTTAATGGAGGAAAAATTTTAGAACCCTTTAAATATTTGCAATTTTATAAGTAGTGAGATGTAGAAGAAGAAAATGTCATTTAAAAAGGTAATTAAATTAATCACTAACAAAAACCATGTCAGAACATTACTTGAATATGGAAAACCACAGTACCTAGAAATTCTGATGCATGTAATTTTGGCATAAAAATCTCCAAGTTGGTAAGACAGAAAAGGAGTTCATTGCCTTCATCTTAAGTTTATAAGAGATAAATGATTTAAAATAATTAATAGTACAAGTAAATTTTGCTCTCTGGCTTTGACCCAAAAGAATGTAAAGCAGCTAACTGAAATATGTTTCCTTTACCTATTTGTTGGGTAAAACTATTGAGTTAGAAAATTATTGCTGGGCATAACACCACTCAGAAAAATTAACTCAAATGGATTAAAGACTTATATTTAAGACCAGAAACCATTAAACCCCCAAAAGAAAACAGGGGAAAAGCTCCTTGACATTGGTCTTGGCAATGATTTCCTAGATATAACACTGAAAGCACAAGCAACAAAAGTAAAAATAAATAAGTGGGACTACATCAAATTTAAAAGCTTCTGCACAGCATAGGAAACCATCAACTATATGAAAAGCAACCTATGGAATTGGAGAAGATATTTGCAAATCATGTATCTGATAAGGAGTTAATATCCAAAACATAATAAAGAATACATACAACTCAACAGCAAATAGAACAATCCAATTAAAAAATGGGCAGAAGAAATTAACAGAGTGTTTCAAAGAAGACATACAAATGGCCAACAGGTATATTAAAAGGTACTCAACATCAGTGATCATCATGGAAATGCAAATCAAAATCACAATGAGATATTACTTCACACTAGTTAGAATGGCTATTATCAAAAAGACAAGAGATAAGTATTGGTGAAGGTGTGGAATAAAGGGAGCCCACATGTACTCTTGGTGGGAATGCAACTTGGTACAGCCACTATGGAAAACAGTATGGAGTTTCCTCAAAAAATTAAAAATAGAACTACCATATGATCCAGCAATCCCACTTCTGGGTATTTATCCAAAAATATTGAAATCAGGATCTTGTAGAGATATTTGCACTCCTGTGTTCATTGTAGCATTATTCACAATAGCCAAGATAAGGATAAAACATAAGTATCTGTCAATGGATGGATGGATGTTATTCAGCCATGAGAAAGAAGGAAATCCTGCTATTTGCAATGGATCCTGCTATTTGGATGGACCTTGAGGGCATTATGCTAAGTGAAATAAGTCAGACAGAGAAAGACAAATACTACATGATCTCACTTATACGTAGAATCTAAAAAAAAACCTCAGAGAAACAAATTAGAGTGGTAGTTACCAGGGGCTGGAAGTGGTGGAAATGGGGAGATATAGGTCAAAGGATACAAATTTGCAGTTATAAGATTAACAAGTTTAAGTGTCTAACATACAACGTGATGAATATAATAATACTGTATCGTATACTTAAACAGTTGCCAAGAGAGTAAATTTTAAATGTTTTCGCCATAAGAAGAAACAGTCACGATGTGATGGGATGGAGATAATAGCTAATGCTATCGTGGTAACCATTTTGCAATGTATAAATGTATCAAATCAACAGGTTGTACACCTGACTGTTATATAAATGGAATCATACAGTATATTATCTTTGGATTTGGCTTTTTTTACTCAGCAAAATTCCCTAGAGATTCATTCAAGTTGTGTGTAACAACTTTTCGTTCCTTTTCATTGCTGAGTAGTATTCCATAGTATGAATGTATCAAAGTTTGTTTACTCACTCATCTGTTGAAGAATATCTGGGTTTTTTTCAGTTTTTCACTATCACTAATAAAGCTGCTATGAACATTCATTCATGTTTAAGTTTTTGTGTGAACATAAGTTTTCATTTATCTGGGATGAATGCCCAAGAGTAAAATTGTTGGGTCATGTGCTAATTACATGTTTAGTTTATAAGAAACTGCCAAACTGATTTTCCAGAGTGCTTGTACCCTTTTACATTCTCATCTGCAATGTATGAGTGATCCAGTTTGTTTGCATACTCGCCAGCATTTGGTATTACTATTTTTTATTTTAATCATTCTGATAGGTGTGTAGTGATAGCTCATTGTGGTTTTAATTTTTACTTTCCTAATGGTTAATGATGTTGAACATCTTCTCATGTGCTTATTTACCATTGTAGATACTGTTCAAAATGTCTCTTCATACCTTTTGCCCACTGTTGGATTTTGTCAAATGCTTAATTCTCAGCAAGTTAGGAATAGAGGGGAATTACCTCAAGCTGATAAAGAGCATCTACAAGAAACCTATAGCTAACAATATACTTAATGGTGAAAGACTGAATTTGTAATTACTTATTGAAGCAATTTTATGGGGACTGCTTTAAAATCCTTAAAAGATAATGCCAACATATGATTTACCTCGATGTCAATTGTCTTTTCTCACTAAAGTAGTGTATTTCCCTGGTTCTTGGTATGACAAGTGATATTTTTTATTGTATCCAGAGCATTTGGGATATTATACTGTGCTATTCAAACTTCTTCTGGGGAGATATTATAGTGTGAGATTTAGTCTTATTTTTATTTTTATTTTTAGTCAGTAATCCCCTTGTTGAGGTGTGGCATGAGGAGGGAGGGATGGGTATGTACGATTTCCAGTTGGGCTGTTCCCATGCCAGCCCAGCAAAGGTAGAAGACTTATCTCACACTCGATGTGGTAGATGGGGTGGAAACTCATCTTCCCCATTCATCTGCTCCCACCTTCCCAGCAAAATTAGATCACAGACTGGTACGATCTCCTTACCTCTCTTTGGGGTTTAAGCTCACTTGTCTGCTGGGCCCTGCTGACACTAGAGGTGAGGTGAATGTGGAATCCTGATCAGACCCAGTCAGTATTACCTTGTTTAGCCTGTTGGTGCCAGATGGGGTTAAGGTTCTCAGTTCACTTCTTCCTGCTGAGGGGTGGGATGGAATATTAACTTCCTACTCCCGTGAACTGTGGGATGGGCCAGGGTTGGTGGAGTTCCATTAGTGTTTGGCTGGTGTAGGGCGCATATTAGCTAAAAGGTTTTCTATTGTTGGGCCACCCTTTGCCTGGACCTTTGACTAAGGGGAACAGGCTTTCCTTTGTATCTTTTATCTTTTTCTTTCTTTCTTTCTTTCTTTCTTT
>NW_011889168.1:3866829-3869839 GCF_000151845.1 Pteropus vampyrus | reverse complement strand
TTCACTGTTGTGTTGTTCCTCACATCCTGAGGTACCGAGGCCATTGGCCTTTCTATGGTTCAGTCTTCTTATGCCTGTTTGTTGTGTTATGTACAGAGGTTGTTAGCTGTAAGAGGGAGGGCTTGGGAGGAAAGAGGCGACTCCATCTCCACAGAACTGGGAGTCCTGTTATTTATTTTGGTGCTCAAATTGTCCAGATTTGGCCCTGTGATAGCCCCTTCAAGTTGCATCCTGTATCATTCTAATATGTCCCCATCATTCTCTGAGCTCTCCCTTACTTTCTGGCATGAGATATTCCCCATCATTCTCTGAGCTCTCCCTTACTTTCTGGCATGAGATACTTTCCCTGATCCAGCCCTAGAAAGAGCTCTGTATCCTAAAGTGGAGAGTGGTATGTAGAAACCATGATGGGGGCTAGCAGACACCCTCCTCATCTGCCTGGGGCTCCAACACTCAGCTTTTGCTATGTGAAGGACAAGGTTAGATGTGCCTCTGACCATGGTAAGTGCTCCTATGATTATGGTTAGTGCTCCTCCTGTAGCACCTGAGGTCCCCATCAAGTTCTCCAATGACTCTGACCTTTGTTGTTAAGAAGTTATGGGCTTGGCTTTGGGGGTGAGCTTGCACTTTGCCAACTGCAGACTTAACTAGAAAGTTCAAGAAAGATCTAAGGGTTGAACCAATGAATGCCTTAGTTTGCTCAGGGGCAGGGGTTGGGATAGGTAACCTGATGAGCAAGGAGCCTCCTTGTAAGATTAGTATCTTCCTGTTTCCTGGTCAGGAGCTCGCATTCTGTCAGGTCACTGCTGGATGTTGAGCCTGAGGGGTCTGACTTAAAACAGCCAAGAACCTCGCCCCCAGGACCTGCTTGCTTCCACCTTAGGTGCCATGTTGCCTCCTCCAGCATCTCTCACTCTCTTTGCTCCTCTGCCATCTCCCTCTCTCCCAGCCTTTTGGGTCTCATCCAGTATCCCCGGCTATTTACGTCAAACCTGAGCACCTTCTTTCCAGGCCTCCCTCCACCCACCCCAATTCTCTGTCCCTTTGAGTCCGTGGGCATCTCTCATTGGTGCCCACTGGCGCTGTTGAGACTGGCTGGGGCATGCTTGGTTTTGCAGCCAGGAGGCATCTTTTGGCCCTTGTGACCTTAGCAACAGGATGGGGCTTGTCGGAGGGCTACTGGGAGCTGTGGGAATGGCGAGTTAGTCCTTATCATGGCAATAGTTAACAAACAGGAAAGTATTGAGGGCTTACTAAGTGCCAGTCACCATATAGGCAGCAGATACATGTCCTGTCCTTTAAGACGTCATGAGATCTCAGAATTATCTGGATTTTCTTTTTCTTTTTTTAAAACTTTATTGAAGTATAATCGATATACTGAAAACACACATATTTAATGTGTACATCTTGATGAGTTTGGACATAGACATATACCAGTGATATCATCACCGCAAGCAAGATGCCAAACATTCATCACCTCTAAAAATTTCCTTGTGTTCTTTATGTGTGAGTGTGTTTCTTTTGGTGATAAGAACACTTAATATGAGATCTCTTTTCTTAATATATTGTAAAGTATACAATACCACATTGTTAACTATATAGGGTACATATAGTTAACTATATATTGGTACTGTATTGTACAGTAGATCTCTAGAACTTATTCATCTTGCATAACTAAACCTTTATACCCATTTAGCAACAATTCTGCATTTCCTCATCCCTCAACTCCTGGCGACCACCATTCTATTCTTTGCTATGACTTTGACTCTTTTAGATACCTCACATAAGTGGAGTCATGCAATATTTGTCCTTCTGTAGCTGGCGTATTTCACCTAGCCTAATGTCCTCTAGGTTCACCCATATTATCACAAACGACAGGATTTCCTTCTTTTTTTACTTTTTATATTTTTATTTATTTCAATTTTAGTTGACATACATTATGTTAGTTTCTGCTGTATGATATAGTGATTAGACATTTATATAACTTATGAAATGATCACCTTGATAAATCCAGTACCCATCTGACACCATACATAGTTATTACAATACTACTGACTATATTCCCCATACTATACTCTACATCCCCATGACTAGTTTGTAACTATCAATTTGCACCTCTTAATCCCCCCTTCACCCATCCACCCCTCCCCAATATGACAACCATCAAAATGCTCTCTGTATCTATGAGCTTGTTTCTGTTGTTTGTTTGTTTAATCTGTTCTCTAAATTCCACATATAACATTTGTCTTTCTCTATCTGACTTACTTCACTCAGCACAATATCCTCTAGGTCTATCCATGTTGCTGCAGATGGCAAGATTTCATTTTTTTTTTATGGCCGAATAATATTCCATTGTGTGTGTATGTATGTGTGTCCATTGATAGGCACCCACATTGCCTCCATGTTTGGTTACTGTAAATAATGCTACAGTGAATATATAGCTGCACATGTCCCTTCAAAGTAGTGTTTTGGGTTTCTTACCCAGAAGCGGGATAACTGGGTCCTTCCTTGTCTCTTGTTATAACCTTTGTTTTAAAGTCTATTTTGTCTGGTATAAGTGTTACTACCCCAGCTTTTTTTTTTTTTTTTTTTTCATGAAACATCTTTTTTATACCTTTACTTTCAGTCTATGTGTGTCATTCGATCTGAAGTGAGTCTCTTGTAGGCAGTATATATGAAGGTCTTGTTTTCTTATCTATTCAGCCACTCTATATTTTGATTGGAGCATTTGATCAATTTATAATTAAAGTAACTATTGATAGATATGTAGCTATTGCCATTTTATTATACATATTTTTTATCTTTTTAAAGAAGTCCCTTCAACATTTCCTATAGTATCGGCTTGGTGGTAATGAACTTCTTTAGCTTTTTCTTCTCTGGGAAGTTCTTTATCTGTCCTTTCATTCTCAACGATAACTTCGTTAGGTAGAGTAATCTTGGTTCTAGGTTCTGGCTTTTCATCACTTTGAATATTTCATGCCAATCCCTCTGGCCTGCAAAGTTTCTGTTG
>NW_011889168.1:3831000-3865514 GCF_000151845.1 Pteropus vampyrus | reverse complement strand
TAATATGAGATCTCTTTTCTTAATATATTGTAAAGTATACAATACCACATTGTTAACTATATAGGGTACATATAGTTAACTATATATTGGTACTGTATTGTACAGTAGATCTCTAGAACTTATTCATCTTGCATAACTAAACCTTTATACCCATTTAGCAACAATTCTGCATTTCCTCATCCCTCAACTCCTGGCGACCACCATTCTATTCTTTGCTATGACTTTGACTCTTTTAGATACCTCACATAAGTGGAGTCATGCAATATTTGTCCTTCTGTAGCTGGCGTATTTCACCTAGCCTAATGTCCTCTAGGTTCACCCATATTATCACAAACGACAGGATTTCCTTCTTTTTTTACTTTTTATATTTTTATTTATTTCAATTTTAGTTGACATACATTATGTTAGTTTCTGCTGTATGATATAGTGATTAGACATTTATATAACTTATGAAATGATCACCTTGATAAATCCAGTACCCATCTGACACCATACATAGTTATTACAATACTACTGACTATATTCCCCATACTATACTCTACATCCCCATGACTAGTTTGTAACTATCAATTTGCACCTCTTAATCCCCCCTTCACCCATCCACCCCTCCCCAATATGACAACCATCAAAATGCTCTCTGTATCTATGAGCTTGTTTCTGTTGTTTGTTTGTTTAATCTGTTCTCTAAATTCCACATATAACATTTGTCTTTCTCTATCTGACTTACTTCACTCAGCACAATATCCTCTAGGTCTATCCATGTTGCTGCAGATGGCAAGATTTCATTTTTTTTTTATGGCCGAATAATATTCCATTGTGTGTGTATGTATGTGTGTCCATTGATAGGCACCCACATTGCCTCCATGTTTGGTTACTGTAAATAATGCTACAGTGAATATATAGCTGCACATGTCCCTTCAAAGTAGTGTTTTGGGTTTCTTACCCAGAAGCGGGATAACTGGGTCCTTCCTTGTCTCTTGTTATAACCTTTGTTTTAAAGTCTATTTTGTCTGGTATAAGTGTTACTACCCCAGCTTTTTTTTTTTTTTTTTTTTCATGAAACATCTTTTTTATACCTTTACTTTCAGTCTATGTGTGTCATTCGATCTGAAGTGAGTCTCTTGTAGGCAGTATATATGAAGGTCTTGTTTTCTTATCTATTCAGCCACTCTATATTTTGATTGGAGCATTTGATCAATTTATAATTAAAGTAACTATTGATAGATATGTAGCTATTGCCATTTTATTATACATATTTTTTATCTTTTTAAAGAAGTCCCTTCAACATTTCCTATAGTATCGGCTTGGTGGTAATGAACTTCTTTAGCTTTTTCTTCTCTGGGAAGTTCTTTATCTGTCCTTTCATTCTCAACGATAACTTCGTTAGGTAGAGTAATCTTGGTTCTAGGTTCTGGCTTTTCATCACTTTGAATATTTCATGCCAATCCCTCTGGCCTGCAAAGTTTCTGTTGCGAAATCAGCTGACAGTCTTATGGGAGCTCCCTTGTAACTAGCTACTTTTCTCTTGCTGCTTTTAAGATTCTCTCTTTGTCTTTAACCTTTAGAATTTTCATTATGATGTGTCTTTGTGTGGGCCTCTTTGGGTTCATCTTGTCTGGGACTCTGTGCTTCCCGGGCTTGTATATCTATATCTTTCACCAGGTTAGGGAAGGCTTTAGTCATTATTTCTTGACATAGGTTTTCAATTTCTTGCTCTCTCTCTTCTTCCGGTACCCCTATGATGTGAATGTTGGTATGCTTGATGTTGTCCCAGAGGCTCCTTAAACTATCTTCAATTTTTTTTGGATTTTTTTCTTGTTGCTGTTCTGATTGAGTGTTTTCTGCTACCTTATCTTCTAAATTGCTGATTCGATCCTCTGCTTTATCCAATCTATTGTTGATTCCCTGTGATGTATTCTTCATTTCGGCTATTGTGTTCTTTGTTTCTGTCTGGTTCTTTTTTATATTTTCTATCTTCACTTTTATGCTTTCTATTTCTCTGTTAAAGTTCTCACTGAATCAATTTACTCTTCCCCTAAGTGCATTGAGCATCCTTATAATCAGTGTTTTGAACTCTACATCTGGTAGATTGTATATCTCCATTTTGTTTAGTTGTTTTCCTGGAGCTTTGTTCTGTTCTTTCATTTGGGACAGATTTCTTTGTCTTTCCTTTTTTCCTGCTTCCCTGTGTTTGTTTCTATGTATTATGTAGGGCTACTATGCCTTCCAATCTTTTTTTTTTTTTAGAGGAAGGAGAATTTATTAGGCCGGCGGAGTGCACAAAAGCACGAGCTCTGTCTTCCAGTCTTAGTAGAGTGGCCTTATGTGGTAGGTTTGCTGTGGGGCCCAGTGGTACAGTCTTCCCCAGTCACCTGAGCCAGGTGTTCCAGATATGTCCCCTGTATGGGTTGTGTGTGCCCTCCTATTGTAGTTGAACCTTGGTTTCCATTTATATGTCAGTGGGAGGGATTGACCCTCTGGCTGATTTGTTGTGAAGACTGACCATGACCAGCAGAGGATCTGTTATGCAAAGACTGACTCTACAGAGCAGGATTTGCTTTAGCAGGGCTCTGGTGCCTGTCCTGTCTGCCCTTTGAGTGTGTTATCCTCAGAGGTGACCCTGGGTGATACTCTGGCTCAGACTGAAGCCAGCCACTGGATATGCAGGGTGGTGCCTCCTGGAAGTAGCCCTGCTGCAGGCCAAGTTCAGCTGCAGTCAGTGCCCTGTCCAGGGCCACCTGACATGAGCCACCAAGCCATCTGCAGATGGCCACCACCTACACTGGGCTTGGAAGTGCCTCAAGAGGCCAAGTCACAAACTGAGGCCAGCTCCTGCTAGTGCTGGGCTTGGGGCTGCTCAGCAAGAGGTACGGGGCATGCTGAGGCCAGATGTTGTTTGTTTGGGGTTTGTGAACCTTTGAGTGATTTTAGGAAAGTCCGCAGCATGAGCCAAGACAGGCTGTTTGTATGGAAAAGCTACTGGAAGCAGCTTGGATGGACACGTAAATTGGGTGAGGTCTCAGGGAATCACCTGGGCACAGTGACCAGTGTTAGCCAGATTGATGGAGATTCAGAGATGGCGGCAGCCTGGGTCTGCAGGCTGTGTAGGGATCTCAACAAAGGAACAATGGATTCTGCCAGCACTTCTGTCTGGGAGAAAGCTGCCCCTCCAGCCCTCGCCCCAAAGCCAGACAATTCAATTCCTCCCCATATGTCCCTGGAACCATTCAAGCTGCTCTCCCAGCGCTGGAGCTCAGAGCAAGTAAGTCCATCAGAGAGTAAGTCCACTCCTGGGCTCTTTAAGAGGGATGCTTGGTACTCCCACAGCCCTCCATTTCACTCAGCCACAATCTCCGCTGGTTTTCACAGTCAGAAGTTGTGGGGACTTCTCTTCCCAGTACTGGAACCCTGGGCTGCAGAGCCCGGTGTGCGACCGGGACTCTTTGCTCCTCAGGGGGAACCTCCATAGCTTAGATATTTCTCCTGATTCTCAACAGCCACATGTGGGTGTGGAGCCAGACTGTTTTGTGTCTCCACTCCTTCTATCAGTTTTAACACGGCCTCTTCTGTGTGTCCCCAGTTTTAGGACTTCTATTCAGCTGAACTTCAGGTGATTCCCAATAATGGCTATTCTGTAGTTTAGTTGTAATTTTTATGTGGTTGTGAGAGGAGGCACACACAGTGTTTACCTACTCCACCGTCTTGACTGGAAGCCTGGTCACATTATATCACATTATTCATTCATCTGTTGATGGGTATTTGGGTTGTTTCTGTATCTTGGCTATCGTGAATAATACTGCAGTGAACATGGGAGTACAGATATTTCTTCAAGATCTTGGTTTCATTTCTTTTGGATAAATACCCAGAAGTAGGATTGCTGGATTATATGGTAGTTCTATTCTTAATTTTTTTAGGAACCTTCATACTGTTTTCCATAGTGGCTGCACCATCCTACATTCCCACTGACAATATACAAGGGTTCCAATTTCTCCACATCCTCGCCAACACTTATCTTTCTTTTTCTGATAATAGTCATCCTGGCAGTTGTGAGGTGATATCTTATTGTGGTTTCAATTTGCATTTTCCTGATAACTAGTAATGTTGAGCACCTTTTCATATACCTGGTGGCCATTTGTATATCTTCTTTTTAAATATCTATTCAAGTCCATTGCTCATTTTTTATTTTTTTATTTTTTGCTGTTAAGTTGAAGGAGATTCTTATGTATTTGGGATGTTAACCTTTTATCAGATAGACGGTTTGCAAATATTTTCTCCCATTCCATAGGTTGCCTTTTCACTCTATTGATTGTTTCTTTTGCTATGCAGAAGCTTTTTAGTTTGATGTAATCCCACTTATCCATTTTTTTTTCCTGTGCTTTTGGTGTTGAATCTAAGAAATTATTACCAGGCCCAATGTCAAGGAGCTTTCCCCCTATGTTTTCTTCTAAGAGTTTTTCAATTTCAGGTCTTACATTTAAGTCTCTAATCCATTTTGAGTTGATTTTTGTGTATGGTGTATGATAGGGACCCAATTTCATTCTTTTGCAATTATTTCACAATAGGGAGGTGGGCCTAAAGATTTGGCCAAAGTTCCACAGTTCCTGGCAAAGCCTTGATCAGGAGAGCTGCCCACCAGATTCTCTGGATGTGCAGAAGGTGCCCTAAGTTACAGCAAGCAGTTCTTGTGGGTTAGATGAGGAGACACTGGAGATTATAGGAAGGAGTAAAGCCTGGGCCAGGGTCACCTATGTCTCTTTCTCCCCAACAAGGTCAACATGGCTCCGCATTGTCCATCCCTTGGCCTTTCTGGGCAGCTCATAACAAAAGCCCTGAGGAACCTGGGGCTTCCAAGGCTGAGGATTTGAAAGGGGGCAAGACCAGCCTCTTCCTGTGCACTTCTCATCCATGTTCTCCTCACATGGGACCATGGCTGCCTGCAACATGAGACACTGACTCCATCAACAGGAGGACAGATCACCTGGACTGCCAAGTCCTTGAGGACAGGATCTGTCTTTTCACTGCAATATGATTTTGGAACAAGTCACAAGGGAGTGCATGCAGTACACGCTGAGTATATGATGCTAAAAAAAATGTCTCTGAGATGTGCACCCTCATTCTCAAACATCCCCTCCTATATTGTAAGACATGTTTTTGGAGTGGAAGATGCCCTAGACCAGAAGGTGTATGTGTGTGTGTAGGGGGGAGGGGTGGATTATGGTGGATCTCAGACGATCTCTAGTATTCCTGCACTTACACTTCACTGAAGAGATGCTGAGGTTACTAAGGCACATGGGTAGATCCAGAGAAAGAGCTGGGCCAGAAACCTAAGAACCACCCTCAGCCTCCCTCTCCTCTGGCAACTCCTTGACATATCTCTCCTCTTTTTGTCTTCCTTCCTCCTTCTCTTTCTTCCTCTGTCTTTCTCTTTCTCTCCCACCCTCCCTCCCTCTATTTCTCTCACCTCTCTCTCTCTCCCCCTCCTCTTTATTCATTCTTTTCATACTTTGTCTCTAGACCTCATTCTTTCACTTTCTATATCTTTCCTTTCCTCCCTCCCTCTTCTCTCTCTTCGCCTTTCTCCTCCTTCTCCAAGCAGCCCTCCTGGTGACGTGGCTCTGCTTGGGAGGTCTGTGGGGTCCTCGGGGCAGCATTTGGCAGGGTTCTGGCATCAGCTTTCATGTCTGGCTGCTGGAAGTCATCCACTGCCTGGAAACCATTCCTATGTGGCTTAGGTCAAGCCATCCAGTACCAGGTCTGGAACAGTAGGAGGAATAGCCTGTCCAAACACAAGAGGTGCACAGAAGCATGTGAGTGAGGATTCTAGATGAGACAGGATACAAAATGAACCCCATCTGGGGTGACTTGGCACTGGGTTTGTGGAGGGTCACTGAGTTTTCTCCTGGCCCCACATGGAATGACAGCCTGGGAGCTGGACCAAGAAAAGGCCCTCGGGCCAGGAGTTTGGCTCAGATTTGAGGTTATTATGAATCCAGGAGTGGGGAGTGTTGATTTCAGGCAGCCTGAACTCTAAAGACCTACAAAGGGCATAGTGGAGGTGCCTCCTCCTGTCCCCCACAAGACCTTCCACTTCTTCCTAAACAATTCTCCTACTGTCTTGAAGTATCATCATCAGGCATTTCCAGAGTCTTGGGCCAAGAAGTGGTGACAAAGATTCTCTCCTTAACCAAATTCTACTCGGGCTCCCCTGAACTTCTTAACTGGGCCTGGACTTTTGGACTTCTGTGTTCCTCTCTGCATTGTCCAATTTTAGCAAGAATCCTTATAAGTCAGTTTAGCTAGAATCCTCCAACCTCCATGTTTGATCAGGTTTCTCATCCTCCACCATTTCCCAGGTGATGTCTGATCACCTGAGCCTGCCTTCAGCAAGAATCCCTTTAGGTCGGTTTAGCCTGAATCCCTTTTATCCCTGATGCTCCCTCTTACTAATTTTCCATCCACTGACACACTCCCTCTCCAACATAAATTCCCACCTGACCATGATGTATTCAGAACTGAACCCAGTTCCATACTGAGATTTCTCTTCTCCTATTGCACTAGTCCTGAATAAAATCTGCTTTTACCACTTTATCTACTGCAGAGCTCTGGGTTTTCTTTGACAATGGCAGGTCCTCACTGCAGAGACTCCAAGCCTGGGGCCCTCCTGTCTCTTTTCTTTTGCCTTCTGCCCGAAGGAGGGGACTATGAAGGGCCGGGGCTTTGCAGTCCGGCACCTCTTCCCATGACCACAGACAGCGAGAGACCAGGAACCGCAAGGAGGGGTTCCGGGGCCAGGCGGCCAGTGGTTCTGGCTCAAGATTGGCTCTTCTGCCTTAGCAGCGCTTGGAGGTCCCTGGGCCCTGGCCAAGTCGCCAGCCGTCCCCGCCCGCCCAGGCCCCCTCTCGGCCTGCTCATTCCCCTGGGTCTAATGACAGCAGCTAGTTCTGCAAGGGGCTTCTCAAGCTAGGACCCCTAAATTAACAAGCGGACGACTAGAAGGGAACTGGGGAGGGTTGGGTGAAGGAAAAGCAGTGGAGATGCAAAATAGAGGAGGAAGCGGAGAAGGCAAAGAGGAGTAAAAGCAGTCGCTCCGTGCAGGTTTACAGTGTGAACGGCAGGGGACGCCAGAGACCGCCTGAGGCTAAGACCAAGCGCCACTGCGGCAAGGCTCCCACCCGGTTCTCCGCAGTACGGAGGGCCGGCCTTTGCCTCTGGACTCAGGGCTGCTCCTCCCTGTTCTGCAGCCACTGCCTCGGTAGATGGCGGTCCTGCATACTCCAGACTCGGCGCCCCTTCCGCCCGCCCACACACACACGCATCCGGACCAGGGTCCTTAACGTGAACAAGTAGCATTCCTCCCTTCCTCATCCCGCTCCTCCTCGACTTCCTCCATCTTCTCGTCCATCTTTTCATTCATATTCATCTTCTTTTGCTAGACGATAGATAAATAGAGCGCACGCGCATGTGTGTGTGCGCGTGTGTGTGTGTTATCAAGATATTTATTCAAGCTTTATTTGTGAAAAAGGAAACACTTGAAAGAACAGTTGGAGAATAATAATTAAAGAAACCAGGATAGATGGTCTCTATAAAATATGAACCATTTAAAATATTGTTTATCAAGACTATGTAATATCATGGGAAATGATTTTCATATAATATTAAAGTGAAAAATGCAAGCTACACGTGGATCTCCATGTAAAAATGTTAACTACACATAGAAAAGGAATGACAACAAAGACTCCCCCAAAATATAAATAATGGTTTTCTATAGGTGTGGCAATGCTTTTCCAGATCTTTCACATTTACAGAGTATGTTTAAATTCATACCAAAATAAAATGCAGCCTTCTCTTTTTACGAATAAAGGAAGCAGGTTGCATTCGGTGCTGTAGCTGGGCTGGAGGCGGGAGCCTGGGCAGGGCTTGATTTGGGCACAGAAGGCTTCTCAATGACGCCACGTCAGCGCTTTCCCAGGCTCTTCCACAACGTAGACCCTACGCATCTCTGAAACCCTTAATTCTTTGTTCCCCTTCCTGTGCCCAGTTATCTCTTATTCTTAAGATTCCCCCCTCAATACACACATACACCAAACCTAAAATCTTACTCCACAGACTTAAAATAATCTCTTAACATTTCTCGGCTCAAAATATTTAAAAATTTCAATTGATCTAATGAATTGAAGAAATCTATCTTTGCCTGGCATGCACATTTTGGCCTCAATTTACAGTTTCCTGCTTTTTTTTTCCCCATAGGTGTATGTATCAAACAAAGAGGCAGCTTTCCATTTGCAAATCCTTACCCTGCTGATGTTGCTTGTGGCAATCCATGTCCCGGAGCCCTAATGGGGAGTGCAGAGTACCTGGGTGTGTTGCCTTAGACTCAAAGGCTTTGGTGTAATAAATGAGATTGAAGTACAAAAGACACAGAGATAACAAGATGGGTAGCCTCTGATGCTTGATACATCTTTGTGGAATACAATATACATTATATGGCCACCAGTATAAGTTAAAATATTGGCAAACTGACAAGGTTTTAAAAGATATTTAATTTCAAAGCGTATAGTATACTTTACAGTTACCTTCAGGCACTGCCCAGGCTATGGTCCTGTTAAGTAAATTCCACTTGAGTATCTTGGGCCCAGGATGGCAGGTAAGGAATTCATATTCAGCCCTGAGACAGTACTCCCCACCCAGGTGCAGGAGAACAAACCTGGCATCTTCTGTCCATGTAGGAAAGGACACTCTGTCTTCACTCTTCCAACCCACCGGGCCAGGCAAAGAGTGGTCTATGCTGTGTGTGGTACCTGATTTACAACTCTGGCTATAGGGGGGCTGTGACATAGCTCCTGACAGAGGTAGGCCTGAGCTTCCTGGGGAATGGGGCTGAAGTGACTACAAAATAAACTGGGTGGGGGGTGGCAGTGAGACACAGAAGCCACTCCTATTCCAATTCCTTCACTCCCTTTCTCCTTAGTCAGATCTTCTCCTGTGTTCTCTGCACCTAACCTGTCCCTTCTCTTCCAATTTATCACTGACTGGAATAAATGGAGGGATGAGTCAGTCAGGATCTGGCTGTGACAGAGGAGCTGGAAGGGAGGGCATAGGCCTCTGGCTCTAACATTTCCTGTTACAAATTTGACCCCTGCCTTCAGCTGCTAGACAGAGGGGGTGGGAGGAGGGAACCCAGTGACCAAGAGTCAATTTTGGTCATTTTCCCTCCTTCTCCCAACTGTCTTTTGCTGATATTTCTGCCCTATGTCCCAGAATGACTGGACACTTAGCCCTACTGTCCCCACCAGGACCTCCATCCCGACTCCATCCACTCTACATCAAATTCTGATCCAGAATATTATTAGGATGTGAAACATATGTATCTTGACATCATCAAGAACACATTTCTAACTGTCAAAGTTAAGATTGAAATGGCATTTTGAGTCCCATCTGTTTAAGAGAAGGAATCTAACATACATCTATTGATTGTTATTACGGCCTTCCTCGTTTCTGTTTATCACTTTTAATATAATCTAGGGTTTACAGTTCATATAGTTATCAATAAAGTGTTTATATAATAATATTTTGATCATATTTTGACATTTGATTTTTAAACTGGATTTAGAATTTTATAAACCATGATTATGTCTAAGCTGCTTCAGTCCTCACTGTCAAATCCTGCCGGGACCAGCACTGTTCAACAGAAGTGTAAACCACATAAATAATTTTAAATTTTCTTATAGCCACATTATAAAAAGTAAAAAGAAACAAGTGAAATTATTTTTAAGAATATATTTCATTTGATAAAAACAGAAAGTAGAATGGTGGGTGCCAGGGGCTGGGAGGAAGGGGATGCTGAGTTAATGCAAAAAAAAGTATATATTTCATTTAACCAATGTGAAAAATAATATATGGAGCCACTTTAAAACAGAGTTGGAGCTACCATCCCATGTTTTACTCCTCAAACCTTTGGTATGTTAAAAGTGGGTATATAAACTTTGGACTGAGCCAAAAGCAGCATATATTCTAAACAACTTTGTTATGACTACTGGATGGAAAATTAAAGATATATTTTAGAATTAGCATCACTGTTAGCTTATCTGCATCTATAGAAATTTCTTAATAAAACATGCATAGAAATGCCTTCCTTCTATTTATGTAATTGTTCCCCTTCCCTTTCTTATAACTATTCCTTGTCTTCACCTCCTAATTGGAAAACTATTTGGGTTTCTGCCTGAATCAGTGATTTCCAAATAGCTATTCTTTTGGATCTCAAATAAACGATTGTTACCCCTCACTTTGGCCTTTTATTTCTAGGTTAACACCCAATATGTCCTCAATTATATCATTTCAACATGTAATCAATCTGAAAATATTACAATCGTACCACTTTACTAAGGGAATACATTCTGAGAAATAAGTCGTTAGAGGATTTTGTTGTAGGAACACCACAGAGTGCACTTGCACAAACCTAGATGGTATAGCCTAGACTGTATGGTATAGCCTATTGCCATGTCGGGGGAGGAAGAATAATTTTCCCTTTACTCTTCTGGTTCTTGGCTGAGATATCCCTGTAATAAAATACAGATTAACAGGAGAAAAACAAGCAAAAGTTTAATAACATGTTTACCTCTTGTATACATGGAAGAGACCCAGGAAAAACGAGTATCTCGCCAAAATGGCAGAAGCCATCATCTTAAAGACCATCTTCAGCTGAAGACTTAAAAAGATGTTGGGAATGAGGGGAGTCTGTTCTGGGATGTGACCAGAAAAAGGACAGTAAACAAGAGTTCTCAAGCAGATTTAAGTCTTGTCTTGTCTTCTGCACTGATAAGAATTTCAGGAGATAAGGTCATCCTCCTCTTCCTGGTACAGCCAAGGAGACACCCTTACAAACTATGATTTTTCTTACAAATGTAAATGTCCTTCACAAAGGGTAACTTCTACTTAATTTCCAGAGCTTCTCTCCTGTCTGCTGTTTGTTAAAATTAACAAGCTGAAAATAATCCTTATGCCAAATAGACATATTTTGGAGTGACAAATTCTGTTCCCCTATAGCTCCTAGGCTACAAACCTGTACAGCATGTTACTGTACTGAATACTGTAGGCCAGGGGTACCAGTCTGTAGCCTGTTAGGAACCAGCTGCACAGCAGGAGGGTAAGCAGTGGGCGAATGAGCAAAGCTTCATCTGTATTTGCAGCCGCTCCCCAGTGCTAGCTAGCATCATTGCCTCAGCTCCATCTCAGATCATCAGGCATTAGATTCTCATAGGAGCACCCGTCCCTGGTGCCAAAAAGGTTAGAGATTGCTGCTGTAGGCAACTGTAACACAATAGTATTTGTGTAATGCATTGTGCTATGACATTAATATGGCTACAGCATCACTAGGTAATACGATTTTTTTGGCTCCATTATAATCTTATGGGTCCACTGTCTTATATGCGGTCCATCCTTGACCTAAACGTCATTATGCAGCACATGACTGTAATGAGATATTATACATCCTTTTTTCATACTAAATCATTGAAATATTGTATACATTCCACATGTCTCAATTCCTGTGGCTAGCAGCTATTGTATTGGACAGTGCAAGTCTATGAATTGTCCATTCTTTTATAGGCAAGACAAGGAATCTTGCATTAACTTAATTTGAAGATAAAATACTGGCATATTATTTTCAACTATGTTATATTAGAGAATAAGCACTTTAGTCACAGGGTGAAAATAGTTGCAACTTTTCTTTATTTCATAGATACAATATGTTGAAACAAAAAAGAAGTAGCCGATGTTTATGAATGATCTTAAATATATCTATTTTATTACTCATTTTAATAATGGTGACCATTTATTGAGCACTTGCCTCTTGCCAGCTCATGTATATTTTATGGGCCTTCTGGAAGCACATTATTAAGAACATGGGCCCTGGAGGCAGACCGTCTGTGGATTGATCTTGATTCAATCATTTATAAGTTGTGTAATTTTGAATAAGGGCATTGACGGCTCTAATTCTGTTTGCTCACTTATAATATGGGGATGATAATAATGCCTACTGCATGATTGTTGTGAGGATTTAGTGAGGTCATTTTTATTAAGACCATGCCCATTGTCTGGTTCATAGGAGCCCTTCAATGAAAGTTCATCTGTTACTATTAGTATCCTACTCAATCTTATGACAACCATGTCAGATAGCTAAGTAATATTGCTGTGGTTGAGAAGTGAGAAGATGGGGATTAAGTAGCTTTCCTGAGGTTATAGGAGCTGTTAGACAATGAAACTGGCTTTTAAACCTGTTGTCCTGACCCAGAATCCAGGGTTTTATCTCTCACAATACCCCCACCCCCATCTCAGTTCTCATCATGAGCTAAGCAGAAGAATTGGTTACATATGATTTAGATGCATGCAACACAGAGGCTTCTTACAGGGTTTTAATATGAAAACTGAAGATGAGTAATTGCAGAGCCTTAGAGAAGCAAATGACTCCAAAAATTAAATAGAATAATTATAAATAATTTTTATTGATAGGACTTTTGGATACTTTTTTCAAAATGGGAATGGCAGTATAACTTTTTCTGTTCATAAATTGATTCTGGTTAATTATAAATATTCAGAGTAAACAAAACAGCATAAAGCATTTTTAAAAGACACCTATATTCCCATTACCCCGATAAAATCACCGGACTTGTTTTCCCTATATATTTGTAGACTGACAACAGAGAAACAGACCAACAGAGAAAGTACACATAGAGATGAAACTGGAGAGATTGTGTGTGTGTGTGTGTGTGTGTGTGTGTGTGTGTGTGTGTGTGTGTGTGTGTAAATATTTACAATATCAGGACCAGAGGATTCTGGAAACTGCCATCCTGTGCATCATGGTTGGCCGGGCACTGACCTGACCAGGTTTGGAGTTAAATTAAGTGGCAAGGGATGTTCAGAGCTAGGAGGTTAGCCTGAAGTGGGCAGTCCATGGGAAGGGGAGCCAGACCATTGGGAGGGGCTGGGCTAGTTTGGGTCTGGCTAAGGTGCAAGTGGTGCCTGAGATCCCCACATGTACTTTGATGTCTGGGACATTGTATCCCTGTGTAATGACCAATGCTTCATACATTTACATTCCCAGTTGCTGACAGGTAGGCCTTGCCTCTCTCTCTCTCCACCCCCTACGCCATAGGCCATCGGCTGGTCCTTAAGGGTTCCTGAGTTTCAGACCCAGAGCACTGGCTTCCCTACCCCTGCCCACACTTTTCCATTTTCTTAGGTCACTCAAATTATCCAGTTTGAGGATGCCAATCTGTTTTCTGCCAGGACCCTGGCTGTCAGGATAGAAATATCCTAAAAGTATTTTTATTATTCACATTCCCTTCTCATATGCTTTCACATACCTATTTTGATATATTGTGTTGTCATGATGCAACTGAATTTTTCAGGTTCTGCATTTTCTACTGCATTATTTTAATGTACAAGTCAAGAGTTTATATTAGGGTTCACTATTTTGTACATTTTATGGGTTTGAACAAATGTATAATGACATGTATCTGGAATTACAGTATCATACAGAGTAGTTTCACAGCCCTAAAAATCCCCTGTGCTCCACCTATTCATCCCTCCCCCTCCCCATGAAACTCTGGCAACCACTAATCTTTTTATTGTTTCTGTAATTTTTTAATGGTTTTTATTTTAATCAAACAAACACATAACAAAAATTACCATCTTAACCATTTTTGAGTGTACAATTCAGCAGTGTTAAGTATATTCACATTGTTGCATAACAAGTCTCAAGAACTTTTTCATCTTGCAAATTGAAAGTCTATACCCATTGAACAACTTCTCATTTCCCCCTCCCCTCAGCCTTTTGTAACCACCCTTCTACTTTCTGTTTCTATGAATTTGACTACTCTAGGTACCTCATGAAAGTGGAATCATACTGTATTTGTCTTTTTGTGACTGGTTTATTTACTTAACATAGTGTCCTCAAGGTTCATCTATGTTGTAGCACATGACAGCATTTCCTTTTTTAAGGCCAAATAATATTCCATTGTACGTATATACTATATTTAGTTTTTCTATTCATCCATTGATGGATTCTTGGGTTACTTCCACCTCTTGGCTATTGTAAACAATGGTGCTATAAACATGGGTGTACATGTCTCTTTGTTTTGCTTTTTCCAGAATGTCATGTAGTTGGAATTATACAGTATGTATCCTTTTCAGATTGGCTTTGCTCACTAAGCAGTACACATTTAAGGTTCCTCCATGCTTTTTTGTGGTTTGATAGCTCATTTCTGTTGTTCCATATCTTTGTCAACATTTGGTATTATTAGTATTTTGGATTTTAACCATTCTAATAGGTGTTTAATGCTATCTCACTGTTGTTTTAATTTGTAATTCCCAAATGACATATGGTATTGAGCATTTTTTCATATGCTTATTTGCCATCTGTATATATTCTTTGATGATTAGTATTTTGGGGAGATCTGTAATGAAAATCTGTGGGGTTCAGTTATTAGCGGACTTCATAAGTTCACTGTGCATGGTTCTATGCAGCTATTGGCTGTCTGTTGGGTCAGAGGTAGGAGTCTCTGGATGTCAGGTTTTAGGTGTCCATTGGGTCAATGATTTGAGATCTGTTGATGTCAAGGGTTGGTGGTCTGTGAGAGTCAGGAAATGGACTGCTGTTGCTTAAAGCAACTGAGGGCCTGTGAGAGTTGTTAATTAGGGAAAATGTGTAGGTCAATGATTGAGAGGCCAATGGAAGTCAGTGATTATAGTTGTCTACAAAGTAGTGATTGAAGGGAGTTTGGGATGTAGATGCTCTGGGGGTCAATGATTAAGGGTTGCATGACTAGTGACTTCAGGATGGCTTATGTTCTGTGTGGTCTCTGTGGGGCCTTAGTCTTATTAAATCTATCTGTTAGTGATTAAGGGTCAATAATTAAGGGGTTTGGGGATCAAGCAAATGGGTTTCTTGGGGGACATAGATGGAAGCCATCCTGGATCAGTAATTGTTATTAAAGTCCAGATTCTGGGATCGGTGTTGCTGAACACGTAATGCAGTGATTAGGAGGTTTTGGGAATCAACAGATGGAGCATTCTTGGTGGTCATTTATTGTGTGTGTAGTGGGTCAGTGATTCACAGCCCAGCAATGTCAATGACTGCATTCCTAGAAGAGAGCTTTAGAGAAATAAAATATATAACCCCTAAACATCTAGAACTTCTTTGTTATGGGGGACCATATTGTACATTGTAGGTTGTTTAGCAGCACCTGGACGCTACCCATTAGATTCCAGTAGCATCATCATTCCCTCGTTGTAAAAACCTAAAAGTGTCTCCAAACATTGCTGAATGTCCTGGAACAGGGGAAAGGCAAAATTGCCCCCTGTTGAGAAACACTGGTCTAGAAATAAGACCAAAAAAATTGCACTGAATGTAAATGATTAAACTCATATAATAATGACAGAGAATCTAAGATTGGATATACAAATGAAATACAACACTTGAAATAGAAAGGTTAAAAATAATAAAATGGAAGAAGTTTTTCGTAAGCATATTGGGTCTGGTTATGCACTTCCTTGTTACCTTGCACATTCCAATTTGGGGATGTGGCTGGATTTCTAGCATTCCTAGAGGTTAGAAGTCATGGGAAATTCAGTTCTGAAATACAGGGAAGATAATGGTGAGATGTCGTATTCAGGAAGAGCATGTGGTTGATTGGAAAGTTTGGAGTCTTAATCATGCTGATAGCAGGCAATAGATGTTTTGTTTTGAGCATGTCTGTGAAGAGACAAACATCCTTGCCTCTGTGAACTACCTTAATTTTCATTTAAGGTTTTGAGCTGGTGGCAGTATGCTGCTTTCTTCTATTATTTTTGCTTGTATAAAACTTGAGGTGGACTTCTGCTTCTGGCATGATGGAGTAAGGAGGCTGACCAATCCTTTCCTTCAAAAACAATTCTGAAAGCTGGAGGGAAACCTCAAAAACAACAATTTCAGTACTCTGGAATTAGACAAATACTCCAAACCGAAAAGTGTTTTATTCATCAAAACTGCTAAATTTTGACTCAGAGCAGTTTAGTTTGTGGTGTTTTTTTCCAGTGTGACTCCCATCCTTCCTCAAGCACTGTTGGTATAGTAGTTCAACTGTAGTTCATACTACAGCAGGGCAGACCAGGAAAACAGCAAGCTTTACCACAGCTGCTGGAGATAGCTAACATGATTTGGAGCATGACAAGTTTAAGTGACTATCTTAGCAGCAAGCAAAAAAAGGAGGACAGCAGTGCCATTAGCCAGATCTTACAGCCCGCTGGGGTCAAGCAATGGACTGGTCTGCCAGGAATTTAAATGGAGATCTGGGAGGTGAGACATCTACAGGGGACCTGATAAATGTTCCTTATGTCTTGGGCAGACTGGAACCTATGTGCATGTGTAGCAGAGATCAGAAGAGACCTAAACCGTCCACATATCTCTGGCTTACTGAGCCTGTGTATGCACAGTGGAGATACAACCAAGCCCACTGAAAATATAAAAGCCAGGGCAGCTTTGTATAAGTCCTGAGGCTCGAATGTGTTCTCCAGCAGTAAAGCAACTCAAACATGGCTTGACATGTTTTTGCATAACCTCTGATCGGTCTTTGGCTGAACACTAAGCTGTACAGACATGGGGATGACCCCTTGAAAGCAACACTTAAGTACAAAGAAAAAAAAACAATAAAAAAGATCTAAGCAGAGACACCTGTGGCTACACATCGCAGGGAAGAAGACTTCACAGCTTTAGCTCAGCTATAAACATGGACAAAATGCATGGACCAGCTATTTGAGGGCTCTGAAAAATAAATAGTGTCAGAAGGACTAGGGAAGACCAGAATTTGAAGTTCCATTTAAATGGTGGTGAGTTTAACCATTTTTTTCATCCAGTATTCAGCCTCAATTAAATGCTGGTTGAAACCAGAAGTGAGCACTGTGGTGCAGAGATCCAGGAGAAGCCCTTTAGTTCTAGCTTGAGAAATAGACAAATGAATGCCTAAAACTCAGAGAGAGTGTGGAAATCCTCCGCTATTCTATTTTCTCTAGTCTCCTGTGCTCAGATCCCTAAGGAATCCCATGATGCATTGGCAATGGCCAAAGGACACCTCACAGGAACCAAAACTCTAAGGGAGGGTAAACTTCCTCTCCAGTAGGTAGAGCTGTGGTCCCAGGAGGGGGCACTTATCTCTTTCTAGAGGAAAGGACTTGGTAAAGCGATCTCATAAAATTGTTTACGAACTCCATGGGTCAGTAAAGTTTTTTGTAAATGGCCAAGCAGTAAATATTTTAGATTGTGCATCATACAGTCTTTGTCACAACTATCCAACTCTGCTGTTATAGCAGGAAAGCAACCAGTACATGAACAAATGAATGTAGCAGATTCCAATAAAATTTTATTCACAAAAACAGGCAGCAGGCTGGTTTGGGCTCATGGGCTGTAGTTTGCTGGCCTCTGCCACAGAGAAATGAAAACTTATGAGCACACCAAAACCTGTACATGGATGTTTATAGAAGCTTTATTCATAATTGCCCCAAACTGGAAACAACCCAAATGTCTTTTCATGAGTGAATGTATAAACAAACTGTGATACATTCACGCAATAGGATAAACAAATAATCTATCACTGCTTAGCAATAAGAAGGAATGAACCATTGATACATACATCAACATGGATGAATCTCAAAATATTATGCTGAATGAAAGAAGCCATACTCAAAAGGCACTGTAACTTGAGCAGATTTTCCTGATTATGACATTCTGGTGTTTTTGTTTTTGTTTTTAATTATATATAGAGAGAGAACGGATCAGTAGTTGCCAGGGGTTGGGATGAGGAGGAGGTTTGCTTATAAAAGAGAAGCATGAAGGAGTTTTTTGGGTTATGAAACTGTTCTGTATACTGACTTTGGTGATGGATAAATTAATTAATACACGTGTTAAAATTCATTGACCTGCACACTAAAACAAGTCAATTTTACTGTATACAAATTTTAAAATAATACTCTTGAGTAAAGAAAATAAAAATAGATTATAGGTGAACTAAAATGCTGTTTATAAAAATGCTGGAGGACAATATAGAACATTACTAAATAATCTCAGATCATAGAAGGCTTTTTATAGTAAGATATGGAATACAAAAACCATAAGGGAAAATATTGACAAATATTACTACTTCTAAATTTAAAATACCTGTGCAATAAAAGATAATAAATAACATAGAAAGTCAAGCAATTAAAGTAAAAATGAAGATTAATATCCAGAATAAAAAATTACAACCAACCAATAGGAAAAAGATTTTAAAAACCCAATAAAAATGGGTAAATTATATGAATAGGCAATTTATAGCAAATGAAATAGAAATATCCAATAAACTTAAGAAATTATGCTCAGCATTAGAGAATGCAATAGTATTTAGAAAAAAGCAAATTAAAACAAATATAAGATTTGGTTTTGCTTGATTAAATGATTGATAGTATCTAACAATGGAGAGAAAGAGTGTAATTGACAGGTCATCCACTCATAAACATAAACTGGTTCTACCTTTTGGAGGATAATTTGGCAGTTTGATTAAAATTAATAGTGCCCATCTTTGTCCTAGGAATTCTATTTGTATATATCCATTCTTCTAATAAAATATTCACATGTGTACCCATAGAATCATATACCAGGGAATTTGCTGAGCATTCCAGTGAAAAAAATTAGAAGTGACCTAAAAGTTCACTAATAGGGAAATAGCTAAATAAACAGTGGTGATTCCTACTATGGAGTGCTGACAATGTAGCAGTTAAAAACTATGATGTTGGATATTAGCTTCTTGTTGCTGCTGTAACAAATTACCACAGAGTTTGTGGCTCGAAACAGTACAAAGTTATTATCCTACAAATTTGGAGGTCAGAAATTCTAAATGGGTCTCTGGGCTAAAATCAAGGTATTTGCAAGGCTGCATTCCTTCTAGAGGCTCTAGGGAAGAATTCATTTCTTTGCCCTTTCTACCTTCTAGAGGTGACCTGTATTCCTTGGCTTATGGCCCCATCTTCTATTTTAAAAGGCAGTAGCATAGAATCTTCCAGTCTCTCTCTCTCTCTCTCTCTCTCTCTCTCTCTCTCTCTCTCTCTCTCTCCATTCTACTCCTCTATTATAAGGACCCTTGCCATTGCATTGGACCCACCCAGATAAACCAAGATAATCTCCCCACTTTAAGATAATTAACTAATCATATCTGCAAAGTTCTTTTTGCCATGTAAGGTTGCATATTCTTAGGTTTCAAGGATTGGGATGTAGATATATTTGAGGGGATCATTATTATGAGTACCACAGTTAGATTTATATGTATCAATATGGAAATGTCTCTGAACCACATTTATTTCAATTATATTTTAATTAGAAAGCAATTTGCAGAAAAATAAGAATATTCCTATAAGTATAGAGATGTATAAGTATAGAGTTGTACACCTGAAATTTATATAATGTTATTAATCAATGTTACACTCCAATAAATTTAACTTGAAAAGAATAATCCTATAAAAGGAGAAAACACAAGTAAACTATATATTTTTCTATGTACAATATATATGTAAATGCATAGAAAGTGATCTGGAAGGATCTCCAGTAAACTGACCCATGACAATGACCTCTGGTATGGATTCTAGGATTGCGCTGGGTGGTCAAGTGTAGGACAGTCAGTTCTGATTGGAGCAGGTCAGAAAGCTGCAGGAGAGATTTCTTCAAGCAGAAAGAATGAATAACCTACTTTTATTATTTGAAAGAATGGATTCTAGCTAGACTATCTGGATTTAAATCCCAGTGCCACCACTTGCTAGCTAGCCTGTGGTTTAGGATGATGTGAGATAATAAAAAATATATATTGGTCTCTGCTCCCAGTTCCTGGCACACAGCTCTGAAAACAATTGTAATTTCTTAAGCAATTAAGAGCACTAGAAGCATCTTTTGTTCTAATATTTGGTCTTCGGCTTCAGTTCCTGACATAGGGCTCCTGAAACCCTTGAAATTTTCTAGGTTATAGGAGTGTCTTTTGTTCTAATGAGGTGACTCTTGGTGGGTGTCTGGATGGCTCCTGGATAAGGATTGGTCACCAGAAAGACCAAGTCATGATTAGAAGCTTGAAATTTTCAGACCCCCTACTCCCATTCTCCAGAGAGAAAAGAAGGGCTGGAAATGGAGTTAATGATTAATCATGCCTATGTGAGGAAGCCTCCATAAAATCCCAATAGTATGGGGTTTCAAGAGCTTCCAGGTTACTAAATACTTAGAGGTGCTGCATGCACAGTTGCAAAAATGTCAAGACAAAACATCCCCGATAGGCCAGGACTCCACCAAGAATCCCCCAAAGACTTATAAGACCCAGTGTCTCCAGTTGATAGGCAAAGCCTGGCTCAGTGAGTAGTGAGCCCTAGAACTAGGCCATACCCCAGCCTAGCCCAAGCTTGGCTATCCCCATAACACAGCCCACACCAAGGTGATGACTCACATCCCAAAGCTGGGATGCCAGCATCTCTCCCTGGCCTGGGGCTTAGACCCCAGAAGGAGCGAGCAGCTGAGAACTGTCCTTCCCTCAGAAGGAACCTTCAGAGCCAAGTTTATGGCATCTTCCCAAATGTATACCCTACTTGGTCTTCATCAGATTTATGAAACTAAGTGCACTTGTGATTTGTTTGTCCCTAGCTCTGATGCCATATGCCAAGGGCAGGCCTCTGAGGTGGTGGAAATGGTTGGGGTAGGGGGATAAGTTCATCCTCACTCTCTAGAAGTTTTCCCTGTGTATATGAAAAGGTAGCACTAGATCTAAGCCCCCTAACCAGGAATGAAATCCAGTGTAACCACTGCTAGAATCCAGAGTTCACTTGCTGCTCTGAGAAGCAGGCAGCTGGGGCAGGTGGGTGAGCAGTGCCAGGTTCTGCCCTTTCCTAGCCAAGACCTTTAGCCTGTCCCTTTTTTCTTGGCCTTCTTGGTCTCCTCAGTTGAAATTGAAATGGAAGAAGCAGATGAGTTCTGGAGCATTCTCCATCCCCAAACTTGGGCAGCTTCCCCAGGCTTCCAGCAGCTCTCAGACAGAGCCCAACAAAGGATTGAGTAATTCTTTTTAAAGAAAGTGCATGGGGCAGCTCCATAGTGTAGTGGTTAGCACGTCTGTTTTATACTGTGGAAGTGGCAGGGGGATTAAAGAAGGGGAAAAAAGTGCAACTTCACTTGACTAAAAGTGTGGCTCTTTCAGAGCAGACCCCTCAGGAAGCCAGCTGGTATTTTGTAAGGACTGCCATTTCTTCATACTCCTTCCAGACAGATTTTCAGATGTAGCTTCAGAGCCGTTGAAAACCAGCCTTTTCCCTCTTTAGTCCCAGCTTATGAGAGACTCATCTCACTTATATCACCCTGCTGGCCCCCTGACCAAGCATGACAGTTGACAGAATACAGGTCCACCTTCGGCAGGTAGATGTAGTGCCAACAAAAGCAACCAGAGCATGCATTGAACCCCCCACCCCCACCTCTGCCACTTATTAGTTTCCCTGATTCTGGGGCTGGAGCACAGAAATTTCAGGTTGTACCCTGGTTAGGGGAGTCGTGTTAGGCCTTAATACTATAACACTAGTCCATGCCCTCCACCCCAATGAAACTCATGTACTAGTGAGAGAGACAGTCAAAGTGACAAGACAGTGTTGTGATGGGAGCACAGCTACAGGTTGTACCCAGGCCTGGGATGTGGGAGGGCTCTTGAAGAAGAGAGATCATTGAGCTGGTTGTCTGCAAGACAAACCTTGCTCTCTACTTACTCCATGGAAGGCCTGTCAAGAGCAGCCCCACCCCACCATTGGGCAAGCTCAGTTAGGCTGTGCCTTGATGTGGACAGGTGCTCTACTGTACCACCATCAAAACCCACCATCTGGTGATATATGATGATGGCTGGTACAGATCTGAAGGCCACATCTAGGCATGGGAACTCAAAGCTCAGGGCTTGTGGCTGGGAGGCCCCATGACCTGGTTTCCCAGTTCCTCCCACCTGTTCTTCCTGCTGCTTTCCCATTATCCTCCCCTGTTCTAGGGGTGGGTGACTTTCTTTGCTTGGGTGCCTACATCCTGGACAGAGGATGGGGACTGTTACCAGGCTCTCCAAGTGGTTCTGGTACTCAGCCCAGGGCAGCGAGTATGAGCCCTGCTCTCACAGGCTCCTGTGAGCAGAATAGAGCTGGACCCGGTGGATTAGGGCACATAGCAGGGCTTGGGTTTCAATCCTGGCTCTGCCGCTTGACCACTGTGTGAGATCCTTGCTGTGCTGACCTCTCTGGGTCTATTTCCCCATGGGTAAGACGACATAAGACACCTACTTCTTAGGGCTGCCATGAGGCTGAAATGAGACTATGTGCATGAACCACTTCCCATAGCACCTGGCATTCCCAGGTGTGCCTTCAGTGTGTATTCAGTGCTGCTGCTATCTTCTGACACAACTGACCGGAGTCTCTCCTCCCATTCCCAATGACATGGGGTCATTTACAACTTAACATTTACAATGTGTAATGTTTACAATTATTACTTTCTCACTCACACTCAAAAAAAAAAGATGGATTGATGGATAGAGGGGTGGAGAGATGGAGAGATATAGCAAGTGTAACAAAATAGAGATAAAGCAAACTACTGATATAACAAATATAGCAAATTGTTAATTACATAATGTAGATGATAAGTATATAGGCATTCACTGTACAGTTCTTTGAACTATTCTGGATGTTTAAAATTTTTCATAATAAAATGTTGGAAAAAACTAATAAAAATAATTTATGAAAAGTATGAAACAAAAAAAGCAAATTGATGAGAATTATTAGAGCTGGGTAACAGTTTATAGGAGCTCATTATACCATTCTTTTATTTTGTGTATGTTTGAAAATTTCCAAATTACAAAAACTTTTTAAAATTTTACTGGGATGCAACACTATGCTAAGTGAAATAAGCCAGTCAGAAAAAGACAAATAAGATAGTCACAAAAAGGCAAATACTGTATGATTCCAGTAATATGAAGTACCTAGAGTTGTCAAATTCATAGAGACAGAAAGTAGAATGGTGGTTACCAGTGGCTAAGGGAGGAGGGAAATGGGGAGTTGGTGCTTAATGGGGATAATTTCAGATTTGCAAGATGAAAAAGTTCTGGAGATTGGTTACACTACAATATGAAAACACTTAACACTACTGAACTGTACACTCAAAAATGGGAAAGATGGTAAATTTTATGTTATGTGTATTTTATGACAATTTAAAAAATTTTTATACTGGGCAAATATACTATGGGGGCACTTGATATAGGCCACAGTGCTAGATACAGTATATAAAGTTCAGAAAAAATCCACTCTAGATTTTAGTCACAATGAAATACTGGAAATACCATGAAATTCTGAGTAAAATTAGCAAGTTTCAATTCCAGTTCTTACTCTTTTTAAATATAAGAATAGAAAGAAGTTATTTAATTTTCACTTATTTAGAGATGAGTATGAAAATTTCTATTGGTCAATGCAAAGATATTTTTAGACAAAGAAGATAGAGAATTTGCCATCAATGTTCTGGGCTTGAGGAAAATATGCAACAAAATTCTTTAACTTTAGGACAGAAATCTCAAAATAAGAAGAAAACAATATCAAGCAATAACTCTTGTGACATGTGCATAAAATGAAATCTAAATGGATGATGACTGGGCATTTAAGATATTCCCTACTATAAGGGGAAACCAATAATAGCCTAAGACTTGAATTTTTTATTAAAAAATAAAGTATAGATGTAAAAAGTCATATAATGCAAAGTATAGCTTTAATGATTATTATAAGGCAAGCTCCTTTGTAACCAGTACTGAATTCAAAAAAGAACTTTGTCATTCACCGCAGAAGACCCATCTAATTTCAACCCGTCAACCATTATTCTGACTTTATAGCAATTATTTTGCATTTTTATCATTATATCACCCAAGCATACATCCCAAACATTGTAGTTTATTTAAAAATTGTGAGATTTTTAAGCCTTTTTATTCTCAAGTTTCTCATTCAAGTCTGAATTTTCCACAGCCTAGATTTGGATAACTATATACGTGTGGTGCAGTGTATAGAAACCCTACACTACTTCTGTGTTTCTCCTTTATTCTCTTACTACTATCACACTCACAACGCTTCTGACACTAGGCATGTGTGGGATTTTTCCATGCCAAGCAATTCTCTATAACACCGGCTGGGTGTCCTACAATTCAATTCAATTCTGATACTATCTACCTAGAAATAGCATCAGATTCCACAAGACTGCCCTCCTTCACTTCAGATGCCAATAGCAAGTTCAGGTTGTCACCTGTGCTTCTGGTGACTCCCTCTTTGGGTTCAATTAATTTGCTAGAGCACCTCACAGGAAACCGGTTTTCTTATTGTTTACCAGTTTATTACAACAGAATATGTAGGAAGAATATGTTTCCTTGCCTTCTCCAAGCATGCTTCTCTCCAGCACCTCTACATGTTCACCAACCTGAAAGTTCTCTGAATCCCAAGCAATTGGGATTTCATGGAGGCTTCATCACGTAGGCATGATCGATCATTAATTTTATTTTCGACCCCTCTCCCTTTTCAGGAGAATAAGAAATGAAGCTAAAAATTCCAAGCTTCAAATAATGGCTTGATCTTCCTGGTGACCAGCCCCTATCCAGGAACCCACCTAGAGTCACCTTATTAGAACAAAAGACACTGCTGTCACCCAGGAAATTCCAAAGGATTTAGGAACTCTGTCAGGAACTGAGGTCAAGGATCCAATATTAGAACAAAAGATGCTCCTAATGCTCTTATCACTTAGGAAACTATAAGGACTTAAAAAGCTCTATACCAGGAACCAGGATATATATATATATATATATATATAATTTTTTCCTATTACTTCACAAGCAGTTCAACATATTTCTCTGTACTCTGTTTTCTGCAAATTGATAGCTGGATGCAGAAGTCAGATCTGTTCAGGTTTGATCTCTTTAGCAAAACTACAGGTAGTGGCATGTCTTCTCATCAGGGGGCATATGATGTGCTGTGTCATTCTTTTTGTGACGATAGCAGCTGAGATGCTCAATGCCTAGATCCATTCATTGGTGGTTGCAAAATGGTGATATTCAAATTTTAACAATATTTTTTGTTTATTAATTGCAATACTTTTATAGAGAAGCTTTCACTCATTTATCATCTGGTTACTGAAGCCACTCTTTATATAGGAAAAGCAAGATAAATGCTTTATTCTTTTCCCTTTATTTACCAGTTTTCAAGAAATTGACTTGGTTTCCTATCATCCTCCAAAAGTTACTAGATCATTGTGAATTCATTAATTTAAACAAATTAGATGGATTTCAAACAAATTGCAATTATTTTCCTGATGCTCCAATTGTCTCATCTGTGGCCAGTGGGAGATTCTTGAAAATGGGCTGCCAGGTCCTTTAGCCATGATCTTGTAAGCCTTGACAGCTTCCTTACAATCTGTTATGATGATAAGATTCCAGGGTTATCTTTACATTTCCACTTCCAGACCTGGAATCAGCTATTTCTCAAAAAAAAAAAAAAAAATGCTGTTTTTTTCCCCATGGGAAATGGTATTTCAAGGCCACAATCTAGGTGCCAGGGTTGCTCATTACTACTGAGTTGGTCTTTGTTTCTAGGCCTCTTCAGCAGACAGGGCTAGAAACCTCATGGGCACACAGACATACACGCACACATTCTTTTAAAAAAAATTAACTATCTTATGAGATCGTAGTATTTCCAATTCAAATTCAGGAATATAGGTTGTTTTTTACTTAACCTATTCTACATTGTATCTGTATTTCCTTACACACCAAAAATACAGGTTCTCAAAGATATTACAGGATGATAAAATATCTTGTGATTATTCACTTACTTTATCTCTATTGTGTTAGGGATACTTTTGAAAAAAATTAAAAGTGCAAGATATTACAGGAAGATATTACGGGATGATAAAATATCTTGTGATTATTCATTTACTTTATCCCTATTGTGTTAGGGATACTTTTAAAAAAAAATTAAAAGTGCAAGATTCTTCCTGACTTCAGTTATACCCTATAAAGGTCCTAGATTTCACCAGTTAAAATAAATCCTATTAACCACAAAGATCTTAGAAAGCGAGGTGGCTTCCTCCTTAAATTTCTATATTAACTCCTTTTCCCTGGTTTGTAGCATCCATTCAGGCACAGCATACTCTGGTCAGTAAATGGAAGCTGACATGAAAGCCTTCCAGGCTGAGGCAGTTTTGGTATAGTTAGAGCGCACACACAGGGAAGTACAATCCCAGAGGGCACATGCGGCACTCTGGAAATGAAGGGTGCCTAACAATTTTTAGGGCACCCAGAACAGGACAGACATTAATCAGGCAGTGTGGGTTAATAGGGCCCCCACTATTCCTTCTCTCCATGGAGCTTCCCACCTAGTCCAATCCAAGTAATTCAGTTTAGTCCTTAGTATCAGAGGGATTGCCTGAAAGCATCTAGTTTTGCTTGTCTGTGACATCTGTCATCCCTCTCACAAGTGTGGACAACATCTGGAGGTGCTCTGTGTGGAAAGTGCAGGGACTGCTGCCGCCCTGCTGTCTCATTATCAGGCTCTGTCAAGTGTGATTTAGACTCAGCAGTCAGTTTGAATTCAACATGCTCACAGCGGCTTGGAAATGAAATGCAATGAGGCATTTTTCTTCAGGAAAATGGGAAAGCTTCCAGCAGCAGTTCAGAAAAACAAAGATCATTAATGCCCTCTCTACTCCCTGGCACTTCCCCAGTTTTTCGTTTGTTTGTTTTTTTGTTTGTTTGCTTGTTTAATTTTTCCATGGTTACAACATTAGTGTGTCTCACTCAATGATCATAACCTTACTTTTCCCAATTATTTTACTCTCCTCCAAACGTTTTGTCTGGAAGGGTTGTATGCAAGAAGAAATATTTTCTCAGGAAAACATTTTTATATAATTTAACCAGAAAGACACATCATGTTCAGGAATTGGTCAGGAAGAATCTTGCACTTTTAATTTTTTTTTTCAAAATGGGTTTACATAACCTCCCACTCCTTTGGTCCTGATCATTTCTTCCAGTGAATAGCCTAGGAAAAAAATCAATCTCTTGCTGAGGCAGTTGCATTTAATAATCAACACTTCATAAAGGTGTGTGTAGCAAGAGAGGCAAGGGAAATAGAGTCAGGCTCGCAGTTCATTGGTTCAAACTGCAAGTAAAGTCAAACATAGAAAGTCAACAGCAGTGAGACATCTCCCAGAGCGGGTAGGGAGTCTGATCTGTACAGAGTAAGGGAAGGAGTCACACTCCCTGTGATGTCCTCTCCTAGCCTGCAGCGTTCAACAGTAACCACAAGTTAACTAAACAGTCTCTATCAGAAATATGGAGCCGATCAGCAGCTCAGTTGTAGAGAATAATCTCTTTCCTGTCAGCATTTGTATGCTATTTAAATATCATATTCATTCAACATCCGTGATATTTTCATAGTTCATAGCCCTGCAGTCTAAGTAGGCAACTGTTCCAGAATTTGAGTTCTGTTCTTTGAGATGTGCTTTCAGTAAGGCACAGCTCACAATGGGGCTAAAACAGCTGCAGAAGACAGTTTCAGGTTTCAGCTTAGTCAGGGCAATTAGGATCCGTGAATCCAGGATTTTTAAAAAGCCAGTGGCTTTTCCATCAATAGACAATTGGATAAAGAAGTTGTGGTACATATATACAATGTAATATTACTTGGCTATTAAAAATTGAAATCCTACCATTTGCGACAATATGGATGGACCTAGAGGGTATTATGCTAAGTGAAATAAGTCAGAGAGACAAATACCATATGATCTCACTTATATGTGGAATCTAAGGAACAAAATAAATGGACAAGCAAAACAGAAACAGACTCAGATACAGAGAACAAACTGATGGCTGCTAGGTGGGAGGGCGGTTTGGGGACTGAAAATGTGAAGGGATAAGAAGTATAAATTGGTTACAAAATAGTTACAAAATAGTCACTGGGATGTGAAGTACAGCATAGGGAATACAGTCAATACTATTGTAATAACTATGTGTAGTGCCAGGTGGGTACTAGACTAATTGGGGGTATCACTTTGTGAATTATATAAATGTCTAACCACTATGCTGTTCACCTGAAACTAATATAAAATAATATTGAATGTCAACTCTAATTGAAAAAGAAAATTAACTTTTTAAAAAGCCAGTGGCTTTTTTTTCGGTAGCAGCAAAGCCAAGACAAGGAAGGGCTCGATAAGCTGTGTTCCCAGCCTAAGTGACAAGTAAAACTTTCCTAAAATCTCTTTGTATCTTGTCAGTATTGGAGTCCAAAAAGACTCACTCAACAGTATGTATATATGGCTAGAAAACCAGCAGCCTCTACAGGCCAGGTATTTTATTTCAACAAGAGCACATTAACAAACTAAAAGCTGTGTTTCAAATCTGCAAAAGTGCCATTTCTACCTAGAGATTGCTCTTTTTTCTTGTTGTCCCCCTTTTTCCAGAGGCTCCAATTGATGCAGGATGATGCAAGTGGGGACTCAAGCCCTAAGCCTGCTAAAAGAGAGGGTCCTTGACTGCATGCAGGAAAGAATTCAAGCCCACGCCAGAGTTAGAGACAAAAGAAAAGTTTATTAGAGAAGGAATATCGCTCCACAGACAGAGACCTGGTCTCCACCCAAAGACAGAGAATGAGAGAGACTCGTTTGGGGAATTCAGTTTTATATTTGTTTTTCCTTTCAGGGTATGCGTATGCAGCATTAAAAGTATGGGTATGCAGCGTTAAAGGTATGGGTATGCAGTGTTAAAGACATATTAGTACTCTCAGCCTTTGTCCTGTAGGTGCCCCATGGGAATGAATGATTTGGTTTATTTTGAGTAGAGTACAGCTTAAAGACTTTCTTTGCCTTTAGTGGTATGGGTATGCAGCATTAAAGGTATGAGTAAATAGTTTGTTAGTAATCTCAGCAGGAATCTTCCTTTGTTCTGTGTGTTCCTGATGGTCTGGAAGCACATAGCAGGCTCTGAACACAACTTGGTTTAATATTTAGTCAATTTGTGTAGTTCTCATGCCTCTTCTCTATATCGCAATAGGCAAAAATCATTCGTTATGAAGTCTTATTCTGTTTCCAATAGTCAAAGAGTTTAAATTGCAATCCACCCACAGGCAACAAAAAGCGAGTGAACTATAATCCATGAACACTTTTCTATTTTCCTTTGCAGCTTTCCATATCAGGATGATCTGTCTAGCACTGCTGAAATGAAGCATATAACATTTTACATCAATTTTTATCATACGCCCAGATGCAATAGCCATAAAATACAAAGCCTTTTACAAGATTCCCCTCCTCTTCTCTCAAGCCCCAAGCCCTAAAAGCAGCATTTACGGGGTTAATGTTACAACTGCCAGGAGATCCAGGCTGCAAAGTAAGGAGTGGCTGCAGTGGAGCTGAGGCAGCTGCTATCTGAAGAAAAGCCTAGAGCGGTTTTTTGTTATTTTCTTTTTTTAACCCCCTTTCCCCCTCTAGCTTATCTAAAGCCTTGCTCCATTCCTGGAGACCGATTTAGATATTTTCCTTTGATTTGGAAGAGAGAGCAACAAACTTTTAACAATTTTAGTCCACTCAAAGCCTACCTTCAGGAATTTTGGGACCCTTTCCCCTCCTACCTAGAGAGAGCAACTACAAATTAATTTTTATTGTCTTTAGCTCATACAAAGCTCATTTGAGGGGAATAGTTTAGCCTTTTCTCCTACTTAGAGGAGAGAACAAAAACCAAAACCATCAGCTGAGCTTCTGTTTTTCCTCCCTTTAGACAGCATGGCCAAGAGCAGCCAGGAGATCCAAGGAGCCAACTTGCCTATGGTTAAATTTATTGTTTTCAAATTCCATAGAGAGCTGTTATCTTTTACAAGAGATGGCAGCTCAGTTGCTGTTTAACATTGTAATTAACTTCATAGCCACTCAGACACCAAGATTTCGTTACCTTCCATTCCACCCTCGCTTTTTTCCCTAAGTATCACTGAAGCCATTTTAGTGAGTCAGGGTTATTCTACTGTGTCCCATCACTGCCACCACATTCAGTGATTCACTACAAGGACTCATAAGACTCAGGATATAGTTATATTTACACTTAAGGTTAACAGCAAATGGATATGAAGTAGAATCAACAAGGGAAAAAGACACAGGAAGATGCCATGCGCGGGCTTCCTTATGCTGTCTCTCCTTCCCACAAGGGGTCACACAGAACTTGCTGTTCCTCCAGCAACAGAAACACATAAACACATGTGATGTTTCTGCCCAAAGAAGCCTGTTAGAGACTCAATGCCCAAAGTTTTCATTGGGATTTAGTCACTAAGCACCCTCTGCTGAGCACACACCAATATTTTAGATCCCCAGAAGGAAGCAGATGTTCAGCATAAACCACACTGTCTGCATAATGAGCCACCCTTATCAGGTGGGGAATGGTGGGAACCCTCCTGAAATCCAAGTTCCCAGATTCTGGCCAGGGGCAAATCTTGTAAGGAGGCCTTTTGAAGGGTAGCAGTCTCAGGCCTGCTATGTTAACCCCTTTCTGGGAACTCATGTCATTCAGTCTCAGAACAGCAATACTAATACCGCCACCACTGATATAATTACTAAGAATAGTTCTGCTGTTTTCTCCCATTTTTTTTCATGATTGTACTATATCTACATTACCTGAGCCCTTACATACTAAACTTTCCCTTCGAACAGGTATTTAGTCTTACTTCTTAGTTCAGTGCTCAACATCAGTCCTTAGGACAAAGACTCTAGTCTTTTGGTTTCTGAAGTTTATTCTTTAATAGATTCCTTAGAAAGGACTTGTGGAAACAATATTCCTTGGGTTCTTACATGATGATAACATCTTGTCCATGTCCTTTCTAGTTGAAAGACAATTCTTCTTGGTATAAATTTCTTGACTCACATTTTCTTTCCTAGTGTATCTTAAATGTTACTCTACTTTATTCTAATATAAAGGGTTGCTATCAAGTCTGATGATGATCTAATTTTCTTATCCTTATAGATTACTTGCTCTTTTTTTTTAGATGCTGAAAACTTTTTTTTATCTTTGAAGTCCAATAATTTAGGGAATGTGACTTGATAATGATATTCTCAGGTTCACAATGTGCTCTTTCAAATAACTTTTCTATTCCTCCCACCTCCCACCTTCCTGAGATAGCAACTACTTGTATATTAAGCAGTTTTATGCCACAGTTGATACTCTGTTCATTTTATCAGTTTTTTTCCCTTTACATTTCAGTTTAGATAGTTTCTATTGCTATGTCATCAAATTCACTAAACTGTTCTTCCGTATTGTCTAATCTGCTGTTAATCCCATCCATACTTTTTTTTTTTTTTCTTCATTTCAGGTGTTATAGTTTTCATCTTTCAATGTTCTATTTGGGCCTTTTAAAAAAATCTTCTATGTCTCTACTTAATATCCTTAATCTAGGCTTTCGAACATTTGGAATAGAATTATAATGGCTGCTTTAATGTTCTTCACTATTGATTCATAATCTGTGTCATTTCTGGGTCAATTTGAATTTATTTATTTTTCTCCAAATTATGCATTATATTTTTCTAGTTCATTGCATACCTGGTTATTTTTTTACTGGATAACAAACATTGTGAAATTTACCTCAAGGTTGGATATTTTTATATTCCTACAAATGCTGTTAAGCTTTATTCTGGGACGTAGTTAATTTATTTTGGAACAGTTTGATTATTTCAGGTCTTGCTATTAAGCTTTATTAGGCAGAGCCAGAGCAGCAGTTAGTCTAGGCTTAATTTAACCACCATTACTAGCCTTCTAGGTACTCTACTCAATTCTCTGTGAATTATGAGGTTTTCCATTTTATCTGGTGGAATCCGGAACTATTCCCGGTCTTCTGTGAACTCCCAGGATTAGTCCCTCTAATCTTTTCTGGTGGTTCTTTGCTTTGCCTAGCCTTGAATAGTTTCCTCACATGCATGAGCTGAGGAGTACTCAGTTGAAGACTCCAGAGAGATGCTCTGGAGCTCTTTCCATCTTTATGCAGCTCTCTCCTCTTCAGTGCCTTGCCATATGCCCTGTAGCTCTTCCTAGATTCCCTTTCTCAGCACTATGACTGGAAACTATCCAGGCTGAGGCATTTGCAGGGCTCACTTCATTTTTTCTCCTTTCTCAAGGATCACTGTTCTTTGTTGCCTGATGTCCAATGTTTTGAAGACCATTGTTTCTTATATTTTATCATTATTTTAGTTGTTTTGGATGGGAGGGTAAATCTGGTCCTTGTTACTCCATCTTGGCCAGAAGGAGAAGGAAATCTATTCTCAGTATGCAGTTTCAATTTTTTATTATTCCAGAAAGTTTTCTTGAATTATAGTTTTTAGTATTTGTTTGTTCCCTTGGTCTGCTTTTCTTTTTCCTATGTTTTATGAATGCGATATTATTTTTCTAACTTCAATATTTGTCATTTGCTTTCAAATATTTTTGTTTTTTTAAAAAATTTCCTCCTCTTTGCCTTCCATTTCTGTTAAACTATCATGTGTTAAGCTTATTTGTTATGTGTTCCTTGTAGTTTACTTTTTATTCAGAAATGATTTTTTCTTTAACTTCCAATTATTTCCTGAGATCATTTCTGAAATTTTCTAGTTCTTATTTATGTTATTCTTTCATTGTTATGTATCATTTTCTTAATGTCTTTTAGCTTGTTTGAAATAACAGGATAAAGCTTTGATCTGTTCTGTGAGTGTGTGTTTCTGGCATGCTTTCACTGTCTCTAAGGATGGTATTCTAACTCTTATGCTTTTATTCTTATAGCAACATTGTATGAAATTTGCCCTCTGTACATTTTTGTTGTTCTTATATGGAATTATTTTTCTTTAAATTTTGGAAGGTGGTCCGGTTCAGGGTAGCTTCTCAAATCTCATAGCTCCCTCTTCTGTTGTTTTTGCATAGTGCTAAACATTGTGGCAACTTGTTTCTGAGATTTCTTGGCTCTATTCTCCCACTTTTAACTGGGCATTCTCTTTCCTTACTGAAGTAGGCTGAATAATGGCTTCTTAAGAGAAATCCATGTGTTAATCCCTGAAATCTGTATATGTTACCATATGGCAAAAAAAAGGACTTTGCAGATGTGGTTAAGGATTCTGAGATGAGGAGATTATTCTGGATTATCCAGGTGGGCCCTAACTACAATAACGAGTGTCCTTATAAGGGAGAGGCAAAGGAAGATCACACAAATAGAAGGGAAGGAAATGTGATTACAAAGGAAGAGATTAGAGTGATGTGGCCATAAGCCAAGGAATGGTAGCAGCCAGTAGAAGCTAAATGAAGCAAGGAATGGATGCTCCCTTAAAGCTTCCAGAGAAAGTGCGGCCCTGCCAACATTTGATCTTGGCCCAGTGATTCTGATTTTGAACTTCTGGCCTCCAAAACTGTGAGAGAATAATTTCTATTGTGTTAAGCCACTAAGTTTATAGGAAACTACTGCAGAGTTTGTACCAGACATGGGGTGTTGCTGTAACAAATATCTAAAAATATGATGGCAGCTTTGGAATAAGGTAATTGGATAATAGGTAAAGGCAAAATGAATGTTGAGGAGCATTACAGAAAAAGCCTACATTGCCTAAAATAGATTGTCCATAGAAATATAGATTCTAAAGGTGCTGCTGATAAGGTCTCAGAAGAAGTGAGGAACATGGTAGAAAAAGTCTATATTGTTTTAGAGAATATATATGTCATTATAAACAGAATGTTAGTACAAATATGAGTGTTAAAGGTGCTGCTTATGAGGGCTCAGAAGGAAATGTGGAACATGTTATTAGAAACTGGAGGAAAGGTGATCTATGTCATATGGTGACAGAAAACTTAGCTTAACTCTCAAACTTAGCTCTCTGAAAACAGAATTTGTAAGCAATAAACTTGGATATTTCACTGAAGAGAGTTCCAGGCAAATCGTTGAAGATGCATCCTGGTTTCTCCTTTCTGCTTATAGGAAAATATGAGAGCAAAGAGATAAACTGAGGGAAGAATTGCTAAGCAAAAGGAACAGGATTTGACGATTTCAGAAATTCTTGGCCTATCCAAATTTCAAAAAGTGCGAAAATTAGGAGATTCACTATCAGAAAAGTGTGCTCTGGAGAGAAATCCAAAGGTATGGCCAAACAACCTTTTGCTAGTACTGAAGAGATTAGGTTTGTGATTTATAGATCCCCTCAACCTTCATAGCAGAAGCCAGGAATAGAGATGGGATTAATGAGTAAAGATCTGTGGAGGATCTTCTTGTCTAATGGTGTGAATTCCTGTGACATATAGGGAGTTTGCAAGGTTTTTGAGAATGTTATACCAGCAGAAACACTTGGACTAAAATGGACAGAGACAGGATAAAATGAAAGAAGGCTGTTGGACTCCTAAAATTCTGCAAGCAGAAGACAGGGTTATAAAACTACTCGGCTTCAAAGATGTGTTATCCTTCAAGAAAAAAAAAAA
>NW_011889168.1:3824768-3830950 GCF_000151845.1 Pteropus vampyrus | reverse complement strand
TCTATATTGTTTTAGAGAATATATATGTCATTATAAACAGAATGTTAGTACAAATATGAGTGTTAAAGGTGCTGCTTATGAGGGCTCAGAAGGAAATGTGGAACATGTTATTAGAAACTGGAGGAAAGGTGATCTATGTCATATGGTGACAGAAAACTTAGCTTAACTCTCAAACTTAGCTCTCTGAAAACAGAATTTGTAAGCAATAAACTTGGATATTTCACTGAAGAGAGTTCCAGGCAAATCATTGAAGATGCATCCTGGTTTCTCCTTTCTGCTTATAGGAAAATATGAGAGGAAAGAGATAAACTGAGGGAAGAATTGCTAAGCAAAAGGAACAGGATTTGATGATTTCAGAAATTCTTGGCCTATCCAAATTTCAAAAAGTGCGAAAATTAGGAGATTCACTATCAGAAAAGTGTGCTCTGGAGAGAAATCCAAAGGTATGGCCAAACAACCTTTTGCTAGTACTGAAGAGATTAGGTTTGTGATTTATAGATCCCCTCAACCTTCATAGCAGAAGCCAGGAATAGAGATGGGATTAATGAGTAAAGATCTGTGGAGGATCTTCTTGTCTAATGGTGTGAATTCCTGTGACATATAGGGAGTTTGCAAGGTTTTTGAGAATGTTATACCAGCAGAAACACTTGGACTAAAATGGACAGAGACAGGATAAAATGAAAGAAGGCTGTTGGACTCCTAAAATTCTGCAAGCAGAAGACAGGGTTATAAAACTACTCGGCTTCAAAGATGTGTTATCCTTCAAGAAAAAAAAAAAAAGAATAACTCTAAGAGCAGAGTTTTGGGCCCATAGGGTAGATCCTCAAGCTACAAAGGATTATTCCCAAGCCTTGAAGCCTAATGGAATTTGCCCTGCTGGATTTGAAAATGGCTCAGTAACAATGACTTCTTTTTCCTTTCCATTTTCTCTTTTGGAATAGGAATGTCTGTAACTCTTATCCTATGCCTATCCCACCATTGTATTTTGGGAACTGATAACCTGTTTTCTGGTTTTACAAGTCCACAGATGAAGAGAGATTTTGCCCCAGGGTGGCATACTTAAAGTCTCACATGATTTACATGATAAGATTTGGGGCCTTTGAACTGATAATATTTATATGAAAATTTGGATGTGAGTGGATGCTATAAAGTGTTGACACTTTTGAGGATGTTGTGAAACGGTGAATGTATTTTGTATGTGAAATGGATGTCAATGTTTGGAATCCAGAGGGTGGACTGTGGTAGGTTGTACAATGGCTCCCCAAAAGATATACATGTGTTAAAGAGAGAGCAGAGAGATAACACAGACAGAGAAGAGACGACAATGTGACCACAGAGGCAGAGATTGAGGTGATGCAGCCATAAGACTAGGAATGCTGGCATCCTCTGGATGAAACATGGCCTTGCTGATACCTTGATTTCGGCACTTTGATAATGATTTCAGACTTTTTGCCTCCAGAACTCTAAGAGAGTAAATTTCTGTTGTTATAAGCCACCAATTTTGAGGTAATTCATTACAGCAGCCATAGTAAACAAATATATTTAGTCTCTATTGTCCTAATCTGCTCAATTTCTATTTCACTCCCAGAAGTTTCTCCTCAGTATAGATCTTTGTCCTAGAAGAAACCCCTAGTGAATCAGTGTATAGGAAATGATTAACTCAGCAGGTCTGGGTTGTCCAAACCTTGCACATTTCAAAGAAATGTTTGGCCTTTGCCCAGATCCTGGGATACTACTTCTAAGCCCTTGAAATATCCTGCTTTTTAACGAATGTCTTTGTTTACCTGAGTTCATGAGCGATGCCAGATAGTTTATTCTAAAACTGTGATTTATGGTGGGGACCTTGAGTCATGTAGTATCAGCTTGAACTTTGGAATAACTGAGTAACTAAGGTCAGCTATGCCCACGTGACTGACCTCAAATAAAAACTCTGGACATCAAGGTCCAGGTGAGCTTCCCTTGTTGGCAATACTTCATGTGTATTATCCTATATCTTGCTGGGAGAATTAAGCATTGGCCAGGTAACTCTACTGGGTGAAGAGAACTGGAAACTCGCTCCTGGTCGCTCCTGGACTCTGCCCTATGTACTCTTTTCCATTGCTGATTTAAATCACTCTCCTTTTGTTGTAATAAATTGTAACCATGATTATAACAGCTTTGCTAAGTTCTGTGAGTTCTTCTAGTGAATCACTGAACTTGAGGGTCATCTTGGGACCCCCAAGCATAGTCAATCTTAAGAGTTCATAGGAATTATACTGCTCTAGCCCCTTCAGACCTTACTTCAGACCCCATACACTTATTTATTACAGATGGAGCAAAATATAGCTGCTGAATTCAGGTTGGCCTGGCATCCCTGTTGACTGTTTTGTCATTCTCCCATTCTCAGGTTTGTCAAATACCCCTTTCTTCCCTCTACATTTTCCTACACAGATAACTATACCATGCAGTTCTTGTAACTATTGGTGACTTGTCCTTACCCACATGTATTTTGAGATTCTTGTATATTTCAGCTACCGATTGCTGTGTAAATAAACCATGCTGAAACTTAGTGGCTTAAAATAATAACCATTTTATTTCTCATGATCCTATGGGTCAGGAACTTGGGTAGGGTTCAGTGAGGATGGCTCATTTCTTCTCCACATGATGTCTGAGGTAGCTGGAAAGAGATTGGATCATCCAAGATGATTTCATCATAAGATTGGGACCACCACGATAGTTGTCATTTGGGGCCTTAGTTCTCATGCACATGGCTGCTTTTTAAAATGGTGTCTCATTTTTCAGGGCCTCTGTCTTCAGAAGGGTATCATGAGCTTTATTACAGGGTGTCTAAAGCAGAAGGCCTTTTAAAGCCTGGGCACAGAAGTCCCAGAATGCCATTTCTACTGCATTTTATTGGTGAAACAGAACATAAAGCCAGCCCAGACACAAAGAGTGACAATATACATTACACATCTCAATGGGAGGAGTGGCAAGCACAAACAGAATGGAAATATTATTGGCAGCCATATCTATAGAAAATCTACCATACTGGGAGATACTGTTCCTTAGTTTCATTACGAAGGTTGTCCATGGGTTTTGACTTTGCTATTTGGTTGCTCTGTCTGTTTGTATGTTGGCATGAAGAGATATCAAAAAAACTGCTCTGTCTTCCACCTCAAAACAGCTGCTTATACATTCTTCTCTAGTGCACGTGGAACATTCTCAAGAATTGACCACATACTGGGACACAGAGATAGCCTCAACAAATATAAGAGGGTTGAAATCATACCAACCCTATTCTCTGATCATAATGCTTTGAAACTAGAGATCAACTGCAGAAAAAAATCAGGAAGAACCACAAATACATGGAGATTAAACAACATGCTACTGAAGAATAACTGCGTCAGAGAAGAAATAAAAACAGAGATCAAGAGATACATAGAAACAAATGTTAATGATAGTACAACATAAAACTTTTGAGACACAGCAAAAGTGGTCATAAGAAGAGAGTTCATAACATTACAGGCCTATTTCCAAAAACAAGAATGAGCCCAAATAAACAACCTAACGCTTCATCTTAAAAAACTAGAAAAGGAAGAACAAATGAAGCCTAAAGTCAGCAGAAGGAAAGAAATAATCAAAATTAGAGCAGAAATAAATGAAATTGAAAACAAGACAAAACAAAAAACAGTAGAAAAAAATAAATGCAACAAAGAACTGGTTCTTTGAGAAGGTTAATAAAATTGACAAATCCCTGGCTAAAGTCACTAAAGAAAAAAGAGAAAAGACACAAATAAACATAATCGGGGATGAAAGAGGAGAAGTTATGACTGACATCATGAAAATGCAAAGGATCATACAAGAATATTATGAAAAAGTATATAACACCAAATTTAACAATCTAGAAGAATGGACCTCTACTTAGAAAAATACAACCTTCCTAGACTGAAACAAGAAGAACTGAAAAATCTAAATAGAACAATCTGCAGTATGGAAATTGAAGCAATCATCAAAAACCTACCAAAAAGTAAAAGTCCAGGACCAGAAGGCTTCACCAGTGAATTCTACCGCACATTCAAAGAATATTTAATACTTATTCTCCTCAAACTCTCCCAAAAAATCGAAGAAGAGGCAATACTTCTCACTCTTTTTATGAGGTCAATATTACCCTGATACCAAAACATGGTAAAGATAACACAAAAAAAAACACAAAATTACAGTCTACGGTCATGCCATCCTGAACAAGCTCGATCCCATCTGATCTTGGAAGCTAAGCAGGGTCGAGCCTGGTTAGTACTTGGATGGGAGACTACCTAGGAAGACCAGGTGCTGTAGGTATAAAAAATAAAAAATAAGGGATTGTAAGCTGACAACGTCCTTTCAATCTGTGAGGTCAACCAAGGATTGCCTTGCTTATAAATAAAAAAAAAAGAAGAAAAAAAACTACAGACCAATATATCTCATGAACACAGATGCAAAAATTCTAAATAAGATTCTAGCAAACCGAAAACAGCCAAGTGGGCTTCATCCCAGAGGCACAGGGATGGTTCAAATATGCAAATCGATTAATGTGAGACACCACATAAACAAATTAAAAAATAAGAATCATATGATCATATCAATAGATGCAGAAAAAGCCTTCGACAAGATACAGCATTCATTTATGATCAAAACACTTAATAAAATTGGTATAGAATGAAAGTACCTTAACATAATAAAGGCCATATATGACAAACCCTCAGCCAACATTATACTTAATGGTGAAAAACTAAAAACCTTCCCTCTAAGATCAGGAACAAGGCAAGGCTGTCCACTATCATCACTGTTATTCAGTATAACATTGGAGGTCCTAGTGAGTGCAGTCAGGCAAGAGAAAGTTATAAAAGTTATAAAGAGAAAGTTATAAAAAGTTATAAAATAGGGAAAGAAGAAGTCAAACTGTCACTATTTGTGGATGACATGATTCTCTATGTAGAAAACCCTAAAGACTCCACAAGAACACTACTAGAAACAATAAGCAAATACAGTAAAGTTTCTGGATACAAAATCAACATTCAAAAATTGATAGCATTCTTATACTCTAATAATGAAGTGTTAGAAAAAGAAGTGGAAAAAATAATTCCTTTTGCAATTGCAACAAAAAAAAATTAAATACCTAGGAATAAATCTAACAAAACATGTGAAGGACCTATATAATGAAAAGTATAAGACCTTATTAAAAGAAATTGAAGCAGATACAAAGAAATGGAAAGATATTTCGTGTTCCTGGGTTGGAAGAATCAATATAGTTAAAAAGACCATATTACCTAAAGCATTATACAGATTTAATGCAATCCCCATCAAAATCCCATCGGCATTTTTTAAAGAAATAGAACAGAAAATCATCAGATTTGTATGGAAGCACAAGAGACCCCAAATTGCCAAAGCCATCCTGAGAAAAAAAGAACGAGGCTGGAGGCATCATTCTGCCCGACTTCAAATTATACTACAAAGTGACAGTAATCAAAACGGCATGGTATTAGCAGAAAAATGGACACACGGTCCAGTGGTACAGAATCAAGAGTCCAGAAGTAAATCCGTATATATATATGAGCAAATGATTTTTGACAAAAAATCCAAAAACGTACAGTGGAGAACGGAAAGCCTCTTCAATAAAGGGTTTTGGGAAAACTGGAAAGCCACCTGCAAAAGAATGAAACTAGACTGTTGTCTATCACCACACACCACAATTAATTCAAATGGATTAAGGATCTGATTATAAGACCTGAAACAATAAAATGCATAGAAGAAAACATAGGAGCAAAACTCAAGGACCTTGGACTTAAAGAGAATTTTATGAATTTGATCTCAAAAGCGAGGGAAGTAAAAGCTAAAATAAATGAATATGACTACATCAAACTAAAAAGCTTCTGCTCAGCTAACGAAATCATCAACAAGGTAAAGAGACAACCATCTGAATGGGAAAATATATTTGCAGTCAATGCCTCCAATAAGGGCTTAATATCCAAAATATACAAAGAACTCATACAACTCAGTAACCAAAAAAAAAAAAAAAAAATCGAGTCAAAAACTGTGCAGAGGACCTAAACAGACACTTCTCCCTAGAGGACATACAAATGGCCAATAAATATTTGAAAAGATGCTCAACATTGCTAGCTATTAAGGAAATGCAAATCAAAACCACAATCAGATACCATCTCACA
>NW_011889168.1:3819503-3822428 GCF_000151845.1 Pteropus vampyrus | reverse complement strand
TAAATGCAAATAACCCATTGTGTGTGTGTGTGTATGTGTGTGTATGTTTAATCTACCAATAGAGAAAATCTGAATATCTGAATCATGTTCATTAGTAATGGACGGATAATCTCGCACAGAACTGATAAGCAGAGTTGAACTTCGAAATTACTAAAAGAGAGAGAAGGAGAATGAACAGAATCTTGACAGACACCAAATGTAAAAAATTTAAAAAGGAACGAACAACAAAGTCGAAAAGAGGTAATATTTCAATGGAAGACACAAAATCAGGCATATTATTAACAAATGAAATTGACTGGGTTCTATAAGAGATTGTGAAATTGAGCTAAAAACAAAATGTGTGTTATTTACAAAAAGCACATTTAAAATAAAGAAGCAAAACGAAACACTATGTTAAGCTATATCGGGTAAATGTAAGCAGAACATAAGCAGGTCTGATGATATAAGTATCAAATTAAAATCCAAGGCCAAAAGCATTCAATAGATAAAAAAGAGACATTATATAATAATAAAGTATACATTAGATAAAGATATATATGTATAAACTTTTACACGAACACAAATAACACCACCAAAAATTCATAGAAATATAACAAAACCTTAAAAATCATAACTTATAATGGAAGATTATACTTCTTTCATAATATGATGGATCAAGTTAACAAAAACAATTAAGGGTAAAGATATGAAAATTATAATCATTAAGCTACATTTAATAGACATAAAAAGAATTTTGTATCTTAGAAGCAGACTATATAATCTCTACTTCTATGTCTGCATCATTAAAAAAACATTCAATTGTCTAACTTTGTTTCAGAGAAATGATTGATACATTTTTTAAAGTAGGGCTTTAACAAATCACCTTCTCTGATAAGATCCAATAAAAACAGAAATAAATTTAAAACTACCAAAATATCTTAACTAGTTGGAAATTAAAATAAACTTTCCTGGCTTGCTGCCGAAGCTGCTAAGACAAAGATAGACTCACTGCCTTCTTCAAGAACGCCTGAGCCAGGGAGCCCATGCTGGTCACATCCTTCACCATCAGGAGCCTCGCTATAATTCTGCCCCTACACCAAATACACCTCCATGATCAACCAGGTCACACCGTACAACTACCCAATATCCTTCTGAGATGATGGGAACATTCCTGGCGTGCCCAGCCACACCCAGGACGCCAAGGGCCTAAACTCGGAGTGGCTGAAGAAACTGTGAGCAGCTTTTTTGACAGGGAGGAAGCTCCTTCCCCTGTAGCCCACAATAAAAATGTGAACACCAAAAAAGAAAAGAAACACTTTCCTAAGTAAATTGGGAGTAAATGGTCTATGTCAGCAGTCTCTAACCTTTTTGGCATGTGAAAGACAATTTTTCATAGAAGACAATTATTCATAGAAGACAATTTTTCCACAGACCTGGTAGAGATGGATGGGTTCGGGATGATTCAAGCGCAATACATTTATTGTGCACTTTATTTCTGTAATCATTACATTGTAATATATAGTGAAATAATTATACAACTCACCATAATGCAGAATCAGTAGGAGCCCTGAGCTTGTTTTCCTGCAACTAGATGGTCCCATCTGGGGGTGATGGGAGACAGTGACACCTGAAGTGTGTTGCTTATGTTCAGTCTACTCTGTGATCTCGTTTTGGTTGCTGTCACTGCAGAAAACCCTGCTTCACAAAGATAGGATGTTGGAAATGGAAGCAGGCTTTTCTATGCATTTGTGGCAATCTCAGGATATTCCACCTTGACTTTAGTCCAGAATATATGGAGATTTGAAGTTGTCTCAAACATACTTTTAAGGCCACCATCATTTGTGATCTCAAGCAATTGATCCTCTTCTAGCACAGGCAAAGTTGATTCACCTGGCTTACTCACAAATGGGTCACAGATCCATTCCTTCCCAGTTCGGGGGGTCTTTTGCAGTTGGGAAGTAATGCTCAAACTCTTTTGAAAACCAAGATAGGTGATCATGCACCAGCTGAGAGAAAGAAGGCCCTGGCTCAGTCTCTTTCAAAATCTCTACTAATGTTTGAAATGTCAAAAATCCCAAAGTTTACTCGTTGCCCCAATAATTCCAGTTTGACTTTGAATATAGCCACTTTATCTGCCGACTTGAACAGAGTTGTTCTCCCCTGAAGTGAGAGATTGAGTTGGTTAAGCAGGTCAGATATTTCACACAAGTCAGCTAGTTCTGCGACCCATTCTGTGTCACTGAAATGTGCTGCCAGTGGTGATTGTTTTTCTAAAATAAATCTCTGGAGAGCCTCATAACTCAAAAACTCTGGCCAGTGATCTGCCTTTAGAAAGCCTTCTCACTTCTGTGTAGGAGAGAGGACGTGTGTGCTCTGAGTCCATCTCCTCACAGAGCTGCATGAACAGATGTGAGTTAAGGGCATGTACCTTAATGTGGTTGATAATTTTAATTACATCCTGCAAAACGTTAAGTTCAGGTGACATTTTTCGGCTAGCCAGCATTTCTCTATGTATGACACAGTGTGTAGACTCACATTCAGAAGCGACCTCTTTGACATGAGTAGTGAAACCAGAAAGCCGTCCATCCATGACAACTGCTCCATCCATGCATATACTGACACAGAATGACCAATTCAGTTTTCCTGATATGTAATCATTCAAAGACTTGAATAATTCTGCAGTTGTGGTGTTGGTTGGCAACAAAAGTACACATAACATATTCTTACACACATCTTCCTGAAAAATATATCACAAAAACAAGCATTATTGCCTTGTCAATGTTGGTAGACTCGTCAGCCTGGATTGCATACCATAGTGACTCATTCATTCTCTCTAACCATTATGCCTCAATATCCTCTGCTATTTCATCAATTCATCTAGTTATGGTGCTAGCCAAAAGAGGAACATGTGCCACCTTTTGAACCACAGCCTCTCCTAAAAGTTCA
>NW_011889168.1:3819064-3819453 GCF_000151845.1 Pteropus vampyrus | reverse complement strand
AAAACCTGCCACCATATTCAGCTTAATTGTCACTTGCCACTCACTGATAAGATTTGGATATGAGTCTGCAAGCAATTGATTTATTATGGTTTCCACGCAGTCAAACCTCTCTGCTAACATTAATCTGTATTTGTAGTCGCTACCTTGCATGAGCATCACTTCCTCAGCTCCACCTCAGATCATCAGGCATTAGATTCTCATAAGGAGCATGCAACCTAGATCCCTTGCATGCGCATGCGCAGTTCACAACAGAGTTCGCGCTCCTATGAGAATCTAATGCCTGATAATCTGAGGTAGAGCTGAGGTGGTGATGCTAGCGCTAGGGAGCTGCTGCAAATACAGATGAATCTTCATTCTCTCTACCACCATTCACCTCCTGCTGTGCGGCC
>NW_011889168.1:3815698-3819014 GCF_000151845.1 Pteropus vampyrus | reverse complement strand
TATCCTCTGCTATTTCATCAATTCATCTAGTTATGGTGCTAGCCAAAAGAGGAACATGTGCCACCTTTTGAACCACAGCCTCTCCTAAAAGTTCATGACAAATGTCCTTAGCATCAGGCAGGGTCAACTCTTCACCAATAGTAAAGGGCTTCTTGGCTTTAGCAATGTGGTTAGTCACTAAGAATTATGCTCTTAGGCAGACACATTTGATGAAGTTGTGGTCTTCAATAATTGCTTCTGTTCTTCATGTTCAGTTTTTTTTTCTTTTGAAAAATTCCAAAGGCTTGTCTTTTAATGCAAGGTGCTTGGTCTCCATGTGGTGAAGCCATTTTGAAGGTTTCATGGCTTTGTTGGATAGCTGGTCACCATGTATTATACAAAGTGGGCTTGGAGAATGTGAATCACTTGATGCAATGAACCTATAAGTAAGACCCTTTGTATTTTCTTTTAAATATAGCTTTCTTTTTGTTGACAGTCTTAGAGTCTTCTCTTGTCTCACCATTGGGCCTTTCCCTCTTTTCAAAGAAGTTCTCCAGTGACGTTTGTTTTTTTACTCATTTTGGCTATGATAAGCTTGTGGGCTTACCAAAACTGTGACTGAGACAAGTGCGCAGTGCGAGAAAGAGGAAGTAGTAAATAAAATGATGGGCAGATCATGCATGGACTAAAATGAATGTCAGATTCTGACTTAAAAACCTGCCACCATATTCAGCTTAATTGTCACTTGCCACTCACTGATAAGATTTGGATATGAGTCTGCAAGCAATTGATTTATTATGGTTTCCATGCAGTCAAACCTCTCTGCTAACATTAATCTGTATTTGTAGTTGCTACCCTGCATGAGCATCACTTCCTCAGCTCCACCTCAGATCATCAGGCATTAGATTCTCATAAGGAGCATGCAACCTAGATCCCTTGCATGCGCATGCGCAGTTCACAACAGAGTTCGCGCTCCTATGAGAATCTAATGCCTGATAATCTGAGGTAGAGCTGAGGTGGTGATGCTAGCGCTAGGGAGCTGCTGCAAATACAGATGAATCTTCATTCTCTCTACCACCATTCACCTCCTGCTGTGCGGCCAGTTCCTAACAGGCCACAGACCCATACTGGTCTGAGGCCCGGGGGTTGGGGACCCCTGGTCTATGTTATATAAAGTCTACCAGTCTATAGAGAAAGAAGGAAATTTCCCAATTTATTTTATAAAAGAATAACCTTAATATCAAAACTGAAATATATTGCTCAAGAATGAAGATAACTAGAGACAATCTTTTACGAACATGGATAAAATTTTCTAAATAAAATATCCAGCTGTGTCTCAAGAAAAAAATTCACCATAACCATTAAGATGATTCCAGGATTGCTAGTATGGTTTAATATTTGTAAATCAATCGACATAATTCATTGTGTCAATACTTTAGAAAAGACACATAATGCTATTAATATAAAATGTAAGATATAATTCAGTAGCCATTATATTCATAATATAAACCCAAAAAAGCAACTTAAGAAACTACTTAAGAAACTACTTAAAATTGTCAAAACTCTTTTCCAAAAATTGCCAGAAAACTTTATACTAAATGGTAAAATGTTTAAATCATTTCCCTTAAAATTGGCAACAAGATAGGGATGCTCGACTTGCAAATTCATGTGTGGGGTTTTTTGTATGCTGAAAGAGATGACCTGAAGACTTGATATTACAAAGAATTTTAGTGATCTATTAGAAATGTACTTAATGGTAAGACTCAGTTAATACATTATTAAAAGGTTAAATTCTAATTGTATGTCATCAATATCCACTGTAATTTTTGTCAATATTTTGCCTAATGGAAAGTGCATTTTACATCAGGTCAGTATATAAACAAACCTGTATTTGAAAAAAATGATAGGGATGCTCACTATCACATCTATTACTCAACACTATTTTGAAGGCTCTATCTCAGCATTGTCCAATACGACTTTCCACGATGATGGAAATGTTTTATATTTAGTGCCATCCAATACAGTAGCCACTAACCATATGTGTCTATTGAGCGTTTTTTTGTTTTAGTTTAAGTAAATTTAAATTTCAATAGTCACAGAAGTTTAGTGCCTACTGTCTAGGACAGCTAATACAGTGAAAATAAAAGAAAAAATCACATCAAATATTGGATAAAAGAGAGAATATTATCTATATCCGATATAATTGTACAATTATAAAACCTGAGATAGTATACTAGGAAGCTACCAGAATTGGTGGGTAGTTTTGATAAAGACCTGGATACAAGATACAATTATAAAAATAGACACTTTCTCCCTATACTAGCAGTAAGCAGATAGGATTAGCAAAAATAAGTCTTAACGATGACAACAAAATTATTATAAATATCTAAAAATAAGTTTTACAATGAAAGAAAATGGACTTACAAGAAGACTAAAATATCTCATGTATATAATACAAGGTATGATCAAACAGAGACACAGGCTTATCAGATACAAAGGTTTATTATAATAAAAAGCATTAATTCTCCCCCAAGCTATTATATTAATATAACACAATTCAAATCAAAATCACAATAGTTTTGTTTTGTTGGGGTTTTGCGGGGGGAGGCGGAGGACAGCATTCATTTTGAAACTTGATAAAATGATTTTACTCTTGAGTTCCTAGAAAAATAAATTTGCAAGAACAAAAATCCTTTGAAATCAGATTACAGAGACAAAATAGAGTTCAGATAAAGCAAAATATGTTTGTGACCTTATATGATAGAAGTAATATTTAATTCAGTGGCTACAGGGCAGTGTGTTCCATAAACAGTCTCAATTGATAATTAATTCTACCTGAGCCCTGTGACCCTGGTAAATATTAAAGGTTAAGAAATCTCCTTACTTTTTTGTGTTCCATAAAATGGATTACTGCAAAGAACTCCCCTTCTGTATGACTTAGATAGGACTCATGGATATACCCTAGTTTACCTATGACAAGGTTAGACACAGACCCTCCAAATTCCCATTCTTTGCTTCATAAACACTGATTAATTGGAACAAAATGCCTGCTAGCCAAACTTTAGTCAGGCTTCTCTCTTTCCTACAGGCTCCTGAACTCTGCTCCCAAGCCTGAGCAAGCGCACACACACACACACACACACACACACCCACACACACACACACACGCACACAATGTGGAAGGTACACCACTTCTCAACTTTTCCTGAGAATGGGCTGATCAGTCAGACCCCACTGGTCATTCCGCTGCTTGTGCAGCTTCTCTGCCACAGATTCTGCTTATCTCAGCTTGCCTCCTCCTTACCCTATGTGCGTGTGTGTGTGTGTGTGTGTGTGT
>NW_011889168.1:3813210-3815648 GCF_000151845.1 Pteropus vampyrus | reverse complement strand
TCAATAGTCACAGAAGTTTAGTGCCTACTGTCTAGGACAGCTAATACAGTGAAAATAAAAGAAAAAATCACATCAAATATTGGATAAAAGAGAGAATATTATCTATATCCGATATAATTGTACAATTATAAAACCTGAGATAGTATACTAGGAAGCTACCAGAATTGGTGGGTAGTTTTGATAAAGACCTGGATACAAGATACAATTATAAAAATAGACACTTTCTCCCTATACTAGCAGTAAGCAGATAGGATTAGCAAAAATAAGTCTTAACGATGACAACAAAATTATTATAAATATCTAAAAATAAGTTTTACAATGAAAGAAAATGGACTTACAAGAAGACTAAAATATCTCATGTATATAATACAAGGTATGATCAAACAGAGACACAGGCTTATCAGATACAAAGGTTTATTATAATAAAAAGCATTAATTCTCCCCCAAGCTATTATATTAATATAACACAATTCAAATCAAAATCACAATAGTTTTGTTTTGTTGGGGTTTTGCGGGGGGAGGCGGAGGACAGCATTCATTTTGAAACTTGATAAAATGATTTTACTCTTGAGTTCCTAGAAAAATAAATTTGCAAGAACAAAAATCCTTTGAAATCAGATTACAGAGACAAAATAGAGTTCAGATAAAGCAAAATATGTTTGTGACCTTATATGATAGAAGTAATATTTAATTCAGTGGCTACAGGGCAGTGTGTTCCATAAACAGTCTCAATTGATAATTAATTCTACCTGAGCCCTGTGACCCTGGTAAATATTAAAGGTTAAGAAATCTCCTTACTTTTTTGTGTTCCATAAAATGGATTACTGCAAAGAACTCCCCTTCTGTATGACTTAGATAGGACTCATGGATATACCCTAGTTTACCTATGACAAGGTTAGACACAGACCCTCCAAATTCCCATTCTTTGCTTCATAAACACTGATTAATTGGAACAAAATGCCTGCTAGCCAAACTTTAGTCAGGCTTCTCTCTTTCCTACAGGCTCCTGAACTCTGCTCCCAAGCCTGAGCAAGCGCACACACACACACACACACACACACACCCACACACACACACACACGCACACAATGTGGAAGGTACACCACTTCTCAACTTTTCCTGAGAATGGGCTGATCAGTCAGACCCCACTGGTCATTCCGCTGCTTGTGCAGCTTCTCTGCCACAGATTCTGCTTATCTCAGCTTGCCTCCTCCTTACCCTATGTGCGTGTGTGTGTGTGTGTGTGTGTGTGTAGTCCTTTTTCTGTTTGATTATGAGATGCTTGCAGATTTCTGAGATGGGAGCTTTCTCTCTATTGCAATAGTCTTTCTTTCTAATTAGTCTCTCCCTATCTACATTGGGATTTGTTTTTATTTGACACAGCAAAAACAAAGCTTGACCTTGACCTTATGCCATACACCAGAGTAAATTCCAACTAGATTAAAGGTTCAAGTACAAAAATACAATAAAAAAGAAATAAATGTTAAGACTATCTTTCTAGGACTACCTGAAATGGGGAAGGATGACCATGCCAGACAAAAGATACAGAAGCCAGAAAAGAAAGCTTAGACTTTTCCAGGGAGAGAATGCATTTTTCTAATTGCAGATAAAGGACATGTATCAATGCAAAGGACAAAAAGAATTGGGGGGAAATATTGTAATGTAACTAACAGAGGGTTAATATTCCTAATGTACAAAGACCTTCTAAAAATTGATAAGAAAAAGACAAATCACTCCAAAGAAAATTGGACAAAGGATTTGAAGATTGGCAGAAGAGAAAATTGAAATGGTCAACAAACAGAAAAATATCCACAGTTGCACAAGTAGTCAGGAAAATGCAAATTAAAGCAGTTCGATACTGCTAGCTCTTGGATTGGCAAAAATTAAAGAGAGCATCAACATCCAGTGCTAGAGGAGATTTGCCTTAATGAACTCATAATTTCCTGGAAGGAGTAGGAAACGCTATAATCTTTGAGGGTAAGTGATTTGGTTGTATCTATTCAACAATAAAATACCCTTACCTGCATTTAATAATAAAATTTCAAAATATAGGAAGCAAAACTTGACTGGTGCCATGAAAATTTGATCAGTCAGACCCCCACTGATCATTCCCCTGCTTGTGCAGTTTCTCTGCCACAGATTCTTCTTATCTCAGCTTGCCTCCTCCTTACCCTATATAATATGTATATATATAAAAGGTCCTAACTTATCAACAATACACTGAGAGAATCTCTCCTCAGTAAACCATAGAGCAAGCAGAAGAAAATAATCAAGAAGTGTATACACATTTCAAAGGGCCCAACTAACAAGTTTGAACCAATAAACACATACACTAAACCCAACGGCTGAAATACAGTCTTTTCAACCAAAAAATGAAACATTTTTGAAACCTGGGCCGGTACTTGAGCCTTAAGGCAAGTTTCAACAAATTTTGAAGA
>NW_011889168.1:3804860-3813160 GCF_000151845.1 Pteropus vampyrus | reverse complement strand
TATAAAATTCCTCATGCTCCGGGGGACACTGCGCTGGGCTGTTGTCCCCGTCGCTGCAGGCTAAATAAAGTACCCATTCATTCCCTTGCTCTTTGGGTCTCCGAGAATTTTTGCGAGTTCGATAATGGACTTCTAAGTAATTCATGGGTCAGAAGGGGAAGAAAGCATTTGAGCATTTGAAATCGAACACTAATGAAAATAAAACTTGGATCTTTAGAAGAGAACTTTGTAGCCTTAATGCTTATATAAGAAAAACAGGAAGGTTGATTACTAGATTTTTAAAAATTGGATGGCATGCCCCACTACCGATGTCGCAGCCCCCAGTTACTCTTTCCACAGATACTTGGTGTCTGGCGCTCCATCACCTCAGCTCCCCGCGCCCAGAGTGGTTAAACTCTCGCAGCAGGCGACTTCCGTTTCCTGGCCTAAATCTGACACGTACTATTCCTCTGTGGCAACGACCCAGGGTCGGTGACAGCAGAGGAGCCGGGCGATGCCCTCAGCGGACGGATGGAGAGAGGCGCGGTCAGGTGGGCATGAAGCGGCAGCGCCCTGGGCTCTGAGGCCGCCAGCCGAACAGGGACCTTTCGGTCCTCCAGCAGTGGGGCCGGGAAGCCGCCAGGGCGGGGGCGGTCTGATTTCTAGGCGGGCCGCTCGGAGTTGTTCAGGTGGGATGGGGTCGGGGCTAGCGATGGGTGAAGCAGCAGCAGCAGCAGCAGCCCCCGGGAATACGGCTGAGGGCCCGGCCCCTGCGTCCTGAGAAGGGACAGTGCCCCGCCTGCGCCTCCGAGGCTGCTGGGGAGGGTGCGGCAGAAGTCCGGGTGGCACAACCCGCGGTTTGGCCCTATCCGCTACAGAGAAGTCTCACAGGCAGAGAGATCTGGTCGGGGACCACGGGCTCCTTGACAGAAATGACCACCCTTCCAAGATGGCGACTCCTAAAGAGACACTCCCAAGGGGACAGCCATATTACTTGCTTGACAAAGCAACTAAAGAAAATTTGAAATCTCGCCTCTCTTCCCCCCCACACACACGCACACACGCGCGCACACACACACTAACATAACGTAAGTGCACCGGTGTAATTGCAGGCGGACGGCCGCTTCCGAGGCGACACTGAGCATGTACAGGATGAGGTCCAGAAACCGAAGAGTCCCTCGGAGGCTCTTTCAGCACTTAGGGCTCCCAGCCTGAGTTTAACCGGGGCGGCGATTTAGGGCCAGAAAAGCATTGACATAATTATGGGGTATTATGACATGGATTTCGTACTTAGTGATGATACTCTTTAGGGTGAGTGAAGGGGCTTCTCTGGGTTCACTTAGAAGGTGCGTAGAGTGAGTGATAGGTTTATGGGTGAGTGATGGGGTCAGTGGGGGAAAGTAATGGGTAGTCAGTGGGATGAATGATGGGGAGATGAGTGATGGGGGGATGAATGAGTGATTGGAGAGTCAATGGGGTAAATGCTATAGAGTTTGTGATATAAGTGATGGTGAACTATAGGGTGAGTATTGGGGATCTATAGGATCAGTCATGCTGGCTTTATAGGATGATATATGTTGAGCGATGGGATATCTGTGTGGTGAGTAATAAGAATCCTCAGAGGTCATTGATGGGGTCTGTGGTATAAGTGATGGGATCTGTGGGATAGTAATCCCTGTGGTGAGCGATAAGGAATTAGTGGAATAAGAAATGGGGACTGCGGTGTGAGTGATAGGGTCTTTGGGGTATGATGGGTGGTCTGTGAGAAGAATGATGAGAGATCTGTGGGGAAAATGATGGAGGGTTCTGTGGCGATGAATCATAGGGTGTTAGCGGGATAAGTGATACAGATCTGTAAGATGAATGATGGAGATTCAGTGAGGTGAGTGATGAGGGTCTTTGGGGAGAGTAATGGGTGATCTATGGAGTGAATAGTGGAGAGTCTGTGGGGTGAGTATTGGGGAGTCGATGGGTTAGTAATGAAGACTGTGGGATAAATGATGCAGAGTCTGTGAGGTGTGTGATGGGGTTATTTGGGTGGGTGGTCAAGTTTCTGTGGTGTCAGTGATGGGGTCCCATGGGGCGGGTGTTGTATTTATTTGGGTTTAGTGATGGAAGGGCCTGTGGAATCAGATATGCTGCTTCATGGGGTCAGTGATAGGTGGTCTTTAGGTCTGAGATGGCATTGTTTCAAAAACCTACTTTTGACTTTGTTGGTCCTCCTGTATCTTTGTTCTCTGTGTCCTTAATTTCTGCTCTTGATTTTATTATTTCTTTTCTGTGTTTTTTCTTTTCTTTTTATTTTTTAAATTCCTAATTGAATGCTTATCTCATTAATATTCAATCGTTTTCATTTATAATATAAGCATTAAGTTCATGAATTTTTCTCTGAGAACATTTTAGCTCCGAGTCCCAAGTTTTGATATGCAACATTTTCACTATGGTTCACTTCTGTTTTCTATTATCTGTTGTGATTTTCTCTGTGACCCCTTAGTTATTTAGATATAAGATTTTGATCTCCCAAAAAGTTGAAAATTTTCTTATTGATTTCTAAATTACAGTCAGAGACTGTCATCTGAGTGATTATTAGGAACGGATGTTTTTAAGGTCAATACATACCATCAAATTATTTTCTAAAACTTGTAAAATTGGAACTCCTGCCAGCAATCTATAAAATGGCTCATTCCAAAATCCTCTCTCACATTGAATGTTAGTACTTTTAAAATTTTCCCTATTCTGAGAGCCAAACACAAGGGTATCTAGCTTACTCTGATGTTCATTTTCCTGACAACTAGACCCCATCTTTTCTTATTAATTGGCTATTAAAATGTATATTGAAATTTTTTTCATATCCTTTGCTCTTTTTTCTTTTAGGTGGTTTGTCTTTCTTACTAATTTGTGAATATTAACCATGTGCCATTTCTTGTAATTATATTTCCTTTGTCTCTTTATATCTTGATTTTTATAAGGTGTTTTCACATATAATTAGAAAGAATTATCATCTGATTAGATATATCTGTCTTTATCCTTTACAGGTTCTGAGTGTCTTGTCTTCCCTACTGAGTTCTCTGTACTTCATGCTTAAACAAATATATGCCTTAGATTTAACATTTTATGGTTTTAATTTTTTTTACAGTTTATTTATTTTTATTATGGTGACATTGGTTAATGAAATCCAGTAAGTTTCAGGTGTACAATTCAACAGTAAGACATATATATTGTATTGTGTGTTCACCACCCATAGTTAGAATTCGTTCTGTCACCACATATTTGACCCCTTTTACCCCATCTACTTCCTCCCTCCTCTCTGTTAACCACTAGACTATTGTCCATGTCCATGAGTCTCTGTTCATTTGTCCTATTTGTTTGTTGCTTTTAGGTTTACATCCCAAATATAAGTGACATCATGTGATTTTCAACTTTTTCTGTCTGGCTTATTTCGCTTAGCATGATTATCTCGAGGTCCATCCATGTTGTCGCAAATGGCAGTATTTCATCTCTTGTTATGGCTCTTCTTATTCACCATGATGACAAAAACAAATGTAAAATATCTAAGAATGAACTTTTTAAATAAAGGTGCTGTAATATTGTAATATAATAAAATAATGTAAAATTCCATTTTATATATGTACCACAGCTTCTTTATCCAATCATCTATTATAGGGCACTTCGGTTGCTTCCATGTCCTGGCCACGACGAATAATGCTGCAAATATCTTTTTGGATATATGTTTTCAAGTGTTTGGAGTAAATACCTGGTAGAGGGATTGCTGGATCATGTGGTAGATCAACTCTTAGTTTTTTAAGGAACCTCCATACTGTTTTCCATAGTGGCTGTACCAATTTGCAGTCCCACCAGCAGTGTATGAGGGTTCCTTTTTCTCCGCATTCTCTCCAACATTTGTTATTACTTGTCTTGTTGAGTATAGCTATTCTAACAGGTGTGAGATGGTATCTGATTGTAGTTTTGATTTGCATTTCCCTAATAGCTAGCAATGTTGAGCATCTTTTCAAATATTTGTTGGCCATTTGTATGTCCTCTAGGGAGAAGTGTATGCCATATTTTGATTGGATCATTCATTTTTTTGTTGTTGTTATTGAGTTGTATGAGTTCTTTGTATATTTTGGATATTAAGCCTTTATCAAAGGCATTGCTTACAAAATATGGTTTTAATTTTTAAAGTTAAGTTTTAATCCAACTGGAAATTATTCTGGTGTGTGGTGTAAGATAGGATCAAAGTTTGTATTTTTCATTTGAATGGAAAATTTGCCAGCACTAATCATTAAATGAATACCCTTTTGTAACTCAATTAAATGCCACTTTTGTCATATTAATTCCCAAATGTATATTGTTCTATTTCTGAACTCTATTTTTCTTCTGATATATGTATCTACTTCCTTTCAAAAAAATGTATTGACTTTAGAAATACTTTTAATATTGAATAGCGCTAGTCCCTGCAATGTTCTTTTTGTTGTTGTTGTTCTTTTCTTTAATATTCTTTAGCACCTTTTTGACATATTAATGTTAAAAACACTTTATTTTCTTTCAAAAACAACCATTAAAACTGCAATATTTTATAGTTTTCTTCTTATAGATCCAGTACCTTTTTTTAAAAAGTTCATTCTTAGATATTTTACATTTGTTTTTGTCATCATGGTGATTCTTTTTTATGTTCATAGGAAATAAATCTGTCAATTTTTGTAATTTTCTTTCTTTTTTGTATTTTATTTTTTTACGTAATCGATTATCAAATTCTCATGTGAATTCCAGTTGCTTTTCATAGTCTCTTAGTCTTCTTAGATATAATATTATATCACACCCAGTTAACAATGATACTCTCTCTTCTTTTCAAATATTTGTCCTGATTACCTCTTCTCCTATTGCATTAACAAGAGCTTTTGGAATAATGTTGAGTAAGACTTGAAAGAGGGTATCCCTATCTTGTTGCTAATTTGAAAGTGAAAGGTGTTCATTCATTCACCCAACAAACATTTATTGAGTACCTTCCCTTGCCAGATACTGGGTTTGAAATCTTGCATAACCACTTATTAGCTATATGATTTTTTCTAACAGTTTTTTTTAATATAATTTACCTACTATAAACTTCACCCATTTAAAGTTTACAATTCAGTGGGTTTTAGTATATTCATAGAGTTGTGCAGCCATCACCACAATCTAATTTTAGAACATTTTATCACTCCCAAAAGTAAACATTGGACTCCTTAAAAAAAGTAAACATCCCACCCCTTACCTCCACCTGCAGGCAATCGCTAATTTACTTTCTGTCTCTATAGATTTGCCTGTTCTAAACTTTTCATGCAAATGTAATCATACAATATGTGGTCTTTCGTGACTGTCTCCCTTCACTTAGCATAATGTTTTCAAGATTCATCCATGCTATAGCATCTATCAGTAGATGCTATATTCTTTTTTTTTTTAAATTACTGAATAATATTCCTTTCTATGGATATACTACATTTCGTTTCGTTTATCCATTCACCGGATGGACATTTGGGTTGTTTCTACTTTGAGGCTACTATGAATAATGCTTCTGTGAATATTTGTGTACAAGTTTTTGTATGGATGTATGTTTCTCTTGAGAGTGGAATTGCTAGATCATATGATACCTCTATGTTTAACATTTTAAAGAATTGCCAAACTGTTTTTCAAAATGGTTACGCCATTTTACATCCCACCAGCAATGTATGAAGGTTCCAATTTGTATCTTCACCAACAATTGTTATTGTCTGTCTTTTGGATTCTAGCCATCCTGGTGGGTGTGAAGTAGTATTTTATTGTGGTTTTGATTTTTATTTTCCTAATGATGACTGATGTTGAGCATCTTTTATATGTGCAATGAACTGGATGTTTATGTCTCCCCCACCCCACCAAATTCATATGTTGAAATCCTAATCTTCAATGTGATAATATTAAGAGATGAGGTCTTTGAGAAATGATTAGGTGATGAGGGTAGAGCCCTCATGAATGGAATTAGTGCCCTTATAAACGAAACCCTTGAGAGTTCCCTCTCCCATTTTGTTCTGTGAGGACACAGCAAGAAGATTGACATCTATGAACCAGGAAACAGGTTCTCACCAGACACCAAATCTGCCAGTGCTTTGATCTTTGACTTACAAAACTATGAGAAATAAATGTTTATTGTTTCAACCACCCAGTTTATGGTAGTTCATTACAGTAGCCCAAATGGCCTAAGACAATGTGCTTATTGGCTATTATATCCTCTTTGGAGAAATATCTACTGAGATCTTTTGCCTGTTTTTAAATTGGGTTATTTGTCTTTGTATTATTGAATTGTAAGTGTTCTTTATATAGTCTAGAATCAAGTCCCTTGTCAGATATATGATTTGCATATATTTTTTCCCATTTTGTGGGTATCTTCTCACTTTTTTAGTGGTGACCTTGTAGCACAAAAGTTTTTAACTTTGATGAAGTCCAATTTATTATTTTTCTTTTGTTGCTTGTGCTTTTAATGTCATAGACTTTTCTTTCCCCATTGAATTGTATTGAGAATCCTTATCTAAAACCAATTGACCATAAATGTAAGTTTATTACTGAACTCTCAATTCTATTTCATTCATCTATATGTCTACCCTTATGCCAGTACCACACTGTGTTGATTGTGTAGCTTTGTATTAAGTTCTGAAATAAGAAAATGTGTGTCCTTTAACTATGTTCTTAGTCAATGTTTTATCATTCAGGGTCCCTTGCATTTCTATATGAATTTTAGGATATGCTTGTTACCCTTTGTAAAAATGCCAGCTGGGATTTTGACATGGATCATGTTAAACCTGTACAGCATTTTTGGGAATAGTGCCATCTTAATAATATTAAGTCTTCTGATCTGGACTTGTTTTCAAGCATAATGTTTTCTGGTGATATTTTGGTAGTCATTATAATATTTAAATAGTTTTTTATGTTACTATTTTAATTCGTGTTTTTATTAAGAATGACTCCTGAATTGTGTCAATACTTTTTGATAGCCTTAATGTTGTTATTCTCTTTACTCAATTGTTGTAATGAGTTATATTGATATGTTTGTGGACCCATCTTTGCCTTCCTGATGATTCTATTTCATCAAAGGGAATTTTTCTTATGAGACACAGTTGGATTTCAGTTAGTAATATTTTATTTAAAAATTTTGCAACTATAAGAAACTGCTTATTATTTTCTTGTTTTTGTACTATATTTAATATTAAATAGTTTGTACCATATTTTAAATTTTGTACTATATTTAATACCAACATGTGTTGATATTAAGTTCATGCCAGTTTTTTAAAGGAATTCAGGAGATTTCTATGTTTTTATATGTCAAAATGGCATACAAATTATCTTCTTTTTGGTTTAGCTATAAACACATTTAGAACTGGTGCCTTTAAAATGGTAAATTTTAATTATTTTCTTTTCTCTGATTACTGATTTTTACAGAGTTTTTATTTTGAGGTGAATTAATTTTGGTAGTTTATGTTTGCTAAAATTTTATGTTTTCATAGAGTTACACATATGCTTAGTTAAATTATTTTGATCACTTCCGCATCTGTGGTAATTGCTCTTTCTTCATTCCTAAAATTGTGTGAATATATATGTGATATGTGTGTGTATTTTTCCTTCTCTTTTACCTTTATCAGGTTTCTCATGAAGATTTTCTTTTTCTAGTTTCTTAGGTTTAATACTTCATTTATCTTTAGCTTTTCTTTTTAAATATTAAAAGTATTTTAAACCAAAATAGCCTTTAAATATAGCTTTAGATATGTCTCAAAATTTGTTATGAAGTCTATAATTTTATTATTGAATTCATCTTCAATATTAGCAGGTTTAGACAATATTTCTTTTTTTTCAGCTTTATTGAGATATAATTGACATATAATATTGTATAAGTTTAAGGTATACAGTATGTTGATTCAATCCATTTATGTATTGCAAAATGATTACCACCATAGCATTAGCTAACATCTCCATCAGGTCACATAAATACCGTGTGTGTGTGTGTGTGTGTGTGAGATGAGAACATTGGAGATCTACTCGCTTAGTAACTTTCATATATAATTTACTATTATTAGCTATAATCACCATGCTGTACAATAGATCTTCAGAACTTATTTATCTTATAACTGGAAGTTTGTACCCTTTCACCAGCATCTCCCTATTCCTCCCACACCCCAGCCTCTGGTAAACTGCAAACTGGTTTTTGGTTATCTTTTTCTATATCTTTTTATTGAGATATAATTGTCATATAACATTGTGTAAGCTTAAAGTGTACAACGTGTTGATTTGATACATTTATATATTGCAGTATGATTACC
>NW_011889168.1:3798727-3802510 GCF_000151845.1 Pteropus vampyrus | reverse complement strand
GTGTGATATAAACCTAAAAGCAACAAAGGAACAGGACAAACAGAGACTCATGGACATGGACTATAGACTAGTGGTTACCTGAGGGTAGGGTATGAGGGAGGAGGGGGGAGGTAGACGGGGTAAGGGGGGGTGTCAAATACAGGGGGTAGGGGGAGGTCGAAGTGGGTAAAGGGGATCAAATACATGGTAGCTAAAGGAAACTGGACTTTGGGTGGTAAACACACAATAGAATATACAGATGTTAAATTATAATGTACACCTGAAAAATTATATAATTGTATTAACCAATGTAACCCCGATAAGCAATTAAAAAATAAAATAAAATAAATTAAAAAAATTTTATTTTGAAGTAATTATGGATTCACAGGTTGCAAATATGAATTATAGATAGTTGCAAACATAGTACAGAGAGGTCCCATATACTCCTCACCCAGTTTCCCCCAATCGTTACATCTTATAAAATCATAATACATATAAAAATTTGTCATTGGCATAATGCGTGTGTATAATTCTTTGTCATTTTCCATGTGTGTAGATTTGTACAATGACCACCACAATCAAGATACAAAACTATTACCCCTTTTATAGTCTTTACCCCCACCATTATCCTTAACCTTGGGCATCCAGTAATCTGTTTTTCATCTCTATAATTTTTTTTTCATTTTGAGAATGTTATTTAATTAGAACCCTACAGTATGTGACTTTTTGAGATTGTTTTTTCTTTTTCATTTTAGCATAATGTTCTTGAAAACCATCCAAATTGTTGTAACAATAGGTCATTTCTTGTTATTGCTTAGTAGTATTTCATATTACAGATGTACTACAGTTTGTTTAACTGTTCACCTATTGAGAGACATTTTGGTTGTCTCCAGTTTGGGGTTATTACAAATGAAACTGCTATGGAAATCTAATATAGGTTTTTGTGTACGTGTAAGATTTCATTTCTCTGGAGTGAATGCTCAGAAATATAATTGTTGAATCATGTGATATTTGTTTAATTTTAAAGAAACTACCAAACTGTTTTCCAGAATGGCTATACAACTTTACATTCCCACTAGAAATGTATCAGAGATCCAGTTCCTCTGCATCCTCTCCAGAATTTGGTATTAACATTATTTTTGTTATTTTAGCTGTTCTAATAGGTGTGTAGTGATTGTCTCATCATTGCCTTAATTTGCATTTCCCTAATGGCTAGTGACATTAAACATCTTTTTGATTTTTTAAATTGAAATATATTTTGAGATAATTATAGATCACATACAATTGCGAAAACAAATGCTAAGTGATCCCTTGTCCACTTTGTCCAGTTGTCTCCAATGGTAATATTTTTTAAAATTAAAGTATAATATGCCAACCAGAATTTTGACCTGGATACAATTCATACATCTTGTTCGGATTTCCCCAGTTTTACTCATATTGTATGTATATTAATTTATACAATTTTATCGCCTGTGTAGATTTGTGTATCCACCATCATATTCAAAATACTAAACAGTCCCAATATCACAAGGATCTCTGGTATTGTCCTTTTGTATCCACACTCATTTCTCTCCTGCCCCAACTAAGCCTTGGAAACCACTAATCCGTCCTCCATTTCTAAATTTTGTCATTTCAGAAACGTTATATAAATGGAATCATACAGTATATAATTTTGGGGGGTTGGCTTTTTTTACTCAACATAATGTTCTTGAAAACCATCCTAGTTGTTGGGAGTATCAGTATTTCATTCCTTTTTATTGCTGAGTAATATTTCATGGTGCAGTTGTAACCAGTCACTTGTTGAAGTACATCTGAACTAATTCCAGTTTTTGGCTATTACTAGTAAAGCTGCTATGAACATTCGTGTACAGGTTTTTGAGTGAACATAAACTTTTATATCTCTGGGGTAAGTGCTCAAGAGTGCAATTTCTGGGTAGTATGGTAATTGTGTGCTTAGTTTTATAAGAAATTACCAAACTGTTTCTGAGAGTTGCTATACTATTTCTCACTAGCAGTGTAGAAGAGATCCAGTTTTTCTGCATCCTCATCAGCATTTTGTGTTGCCATTATTTTTTATTTTAGTCATTCTGATAGATGTGTAGTGATATCTGATTGTGGTTTTCATTTGCATTTCCTTGATGGCTAATCATATCAAACACCTGTTCATATGTTATTTGCAATCTGTTGGTGTAATGCCTGTTCGTGCATGTGCTTTGCCTATTTTCTAATTGAATTGTTTGCGTTTTGGTTTTTCACCGTTGGGTTTTGAGAATTCTTTACATATTCTAGATACCAGTCTTTTGTCATATATGTTGTTTGCATATATTTTTCCCAGTCAGTAGCTTGTTTTTTCATCCTCTTCATCCTTTTCAACTTCTGATCTTCTTCAGAATAAAAGTTTTTTTTTTAATTTGGCAAGGTCAAATTTATCAATGTTTCCTTTTATGGATTAAGCTTTTGGTGTCCAGTCTATGAACTTTGTGATTCTTTGATTCTCTAACACTAACTGAATGTCCAACAATTCAATTCAATTCTGATTTTACCTATCTGGAGTTAGCGTCAGATCCCACAAATTAAAGGGCTCAGTCCCACAAGACTGGCCCCACTTCAGTTGCCAGTTACAGATTCCAAGTCACCCATACTTCTGATTTACTGGCTATAAATTGGGGGTTCCCATGACCTCCTACTCAGGTTCAGTAATTTGTTAGAATAGCCCATAGAGCTCAGGAAAACATTTATGTTTGCCAGTTTATTACAAAGAAACTCGGGAACAGCCAAATGGAAGGGATACATAGGGTAAGGTATGAGGGGAGGAGTTCAGAGCTTCCATACTCTGTCTGGGCATGCCTCCCTTCCAGTATGTCTGTATCTGTGTGCTCAACCTGAAATTTTTCTCAACCTCATTGTTTAGGGATTTTTATAGAAGGGTTTGTTTATGTAGAGGTTTTTATGAAGGTTCCATTTTGCAGACACAATTGATTAAGTCATTGGCCATTGGTGATTAAACTCAATCTCTAGCCCTTCTCCCCTTCCAGAGAGGAAGATGTGTGTGTGGTGGGGAGGAGGGCTGAAAGTTGCAACCCCCTAATCCAGCCCTCTAATTACATGACTGGTTCTTTGGCAACCAGGCTCCACCCTGAAGTTATAAGGAACCCACCAAGAGTCATCTTATCAGCATAAACTCAGGCTGTGGTTGAAAGGGGCTTGTTAGGAATAACAAACTAACAAAGGATGCTCCTATCACTCAGGAAATTCCAGGGATTATAGGAGCTCTGTGCCAGGAACTGGGGACAAAGACCAAATATATATTTCTTATTATACCACACTCTGCCTAGCCCTAGATCTTGAAAATTTTCTCCTATGTTTTTTCTTAAAAATTTTTATAGTTTTACATTTTACATTTAAGTCTATGACCCATTTTAAGTTAATATTTTTGAAAAAAGTGTGGTTTAGGTTGAGGTTCTTTTAAAATTTATTTTTTTATTTAAGTATAGTTAACATACAATATTAGTGTCAGGTGTACAATGTAGCGATTCATCATTTATATACCATATGATATAATACCACAATAAAACTAGTAACCATCTGTCACCACACAAGATTATTACAATATTACTGACTATTTTCCCTATGCTGTACAGTAGATCCCCATGACTTATATATTTTATAACTGGAAGTTTGTATCTCTTATTCCTCTTCATCATTTTCATTCATACCCTCTAGGTTGAGGGGGTTTTTGCCTATGGATGTACAATTGTTCCAACGCCATTGAATTGTTTTGCACCTTTGTCAAAAGCCAGTTGG
>NW_011889168.1:3789510-3798677 GCF_000151845.1 Pteropus vampyrus | reverse complement strand
AATTTGGCAAGGTCAAATTTATCAATGTTTCCTTTTATGGATTAAGCTTTTGGTGTCCAGTCTATGAACTTTGTGATTCTTTGATTCTCTAACACTAACTGAATGTCCAACAATTCAATTCAATTCTGATTTTACCTATCTGGAGTTAGCGTCAGATCCCACAAATTAAAGGGCTCAGTCCCACAAGACTGGCCCCACTTCAGTTGCCAGTTACAGGTTCCAAGTCACCCATACTTCTGATTTACTGGCTATAAATTGGGGGTTGCCATGACCTCCTACTCAGGTTCAGTAATTTGTTAGAATAGCCCATAGAGCTCAGGAAAACATTTATGTTTGCCAGTTTATTACAAAGAAACTCGGGAACAGCCAAATGGAAGGGATACATAGGGTAAGGTATGAGGGGAGGAGTTCAGAGCTTCCATACTCTGTCTGGGCATGCCTCCCTTCCAGTATGTCTGTATCTGTGTGCTCAACCTGAAATTTTTCTCAACCTCATTGTTTAGGGATTTTTATAGAAGGGTTTGTTTATGTAGAGGTTTTTATGAAGGTTCCATTTTGCAGACACAATTGATTAAGTCATTGGCCATTGGTGATTAAACTCAATCTCTAGCCCTTCTCCCCTTCCAGAGAGGAAGATGTGTGTGTGGTGGGGAGGAGGGCTGAAAGTTGCAACCCCCTAATCCAGCCCTCTAATTACATGACTGGTTCTTTGGCAACCAGGCTCCACCCTGAAGTTATAAGGAACCCACCAAGAGTCATCTTATCAGCATAAACTCAGGCTGTGGTTGAAAGGGGCTTGTTAGGAATAACAAACTAACAAAGGATGCTCCTATCACTCAGGAAATTCCAGGGATTATAGGAGCTCTGTGCCAGGAACTGGGGACAAAGACCAAATATATATTTCTTATTATACCACACTCTGCCTAGCCCTAGATCTTGAAAATTTTCTCCTATGTTTTTTCTTAAAAATTTTTATAGTTTTACATTTTACATTTAAGTCTATGACCCATTTTAAGTTAATATTTTTGAAAAAAGTGTGGTTTAGGTTGAGGTTCTTTTAAAATTTATTTTTTTATTTAAGTATAGTTAACATACAATATTAGTGTCAGGTGTACAATGTAGCGATTCATCATTTATATACCATATGATATAATACCACAATAAAACTAGTAACCATCTGTCACCACACAAGATTATTACAATATTACTGACTATTTTCCCTATGCTGTACAGTAGATCCCCATGACTTATATATTTTATAACTGGAAGTTTGTATCTCTTATTCCTCTTCATCATTTTCATTCATACCCTCTAGGTTGAGGGGGTTTTTGCCTATGGATGTACAATTGTTCCAACGCCATTGAATTGTTTTGCACCTTTGTCAAAAGCCAGTTGGTCACACTTATGTGGGGCTATTTCTAGATCCTCTATTTTGTTCCATTGATTCATGTGCTAAAACCATAGTCTTGATTACTGTACCTATGTAGTTAGCTTTAATATTTATTAGAGTGATTCTCCCACTTTATTCTTCTTTGTCAAGAATAGTTCAGCTATTCTAGAGGCTGTGCCCTTCCATATCAGTTTTAGAATATGTTTGTGTATGGATGTTGAACATATTCTCATGTGCTTATTTACCCTCCATATATCCTCTTTGATAAAATGTCTCTTTATGTCTTTTGCTCATTTTCTAATTGGATTGTTTGTTTCTTCAATATTGCTTTTTGAGAATTCTTTGTATGTTATAGATATGAGTCTTGTCAGATTTGCGAGGGGTTCGCAAATATTTTCTCCCAGTCCATAGCTTGTGATTTCATTCTCTTAACAGTGTCTTTCACAGAGCTACAGGTTTTAATTTTGATGAAGTCAGATTTATCTTTTTTTTCTTTTATAGGTTATGTTTTTAGTGTCATGTCTAAGAACTCTTCACTAAGCCCTAAGTACTGAAGATTTTCTCCTATGTCGTCTTGTAACCATTTTACATTTAAATCGAGATACATTTTGGGTTATTTTTTATAAAATGCAACATTTACATCAACATTCATTTTGGTTTTTGCTTATGAACATCCAATTACTTCAGCACTATTTGTTGAAAAGACCATCCTTCATTCATTCATTTTTGTACCTTTGTAAAAAAAAAATAGTTGGCTGTACTTGTGCGAGGCTATTTCTGAGCCTTCTATTCTGTCCCATTGATCTATGTTTCTGTTTCTTCATCATTATTGCATTGTCTTGGTTCCTGTAGCTAAATAAAAAGTCTTGAAATCAGGTAGCTTGATTCCTCACACTTCAAAATTGTTGTAGCTATTCTAGTTCTTTTGTCTTCCCACATAAATTTTAGAATAATTTTGCCTATATCTACAAAAAAATTCTTGCTGAGATTTTGATATGAATTGCATTGAGTCTATAGATCAACTTGTAGAGAATTGATATTTTTACTATGTTGAGGCTACCAAACCATAAACATAGTAGTATCTCTCTCTATTTATTTAAATCTTTGTTGATTTTTTTCATCAGCATTTTATAGTTTCCAGCATATAAGCCCTATATATATTGTGTTACATTTATACCTAAATATTTTGGGTTTTGTGTGTTTTGTATTTTCAGTTTCTTTCCTCATGTACATTGTTAGTATGTAAAAATACAACTGATTTTTATGTGTTGTTCTTGTATCCTGTGACCTTGATGAAGTCATTTATTACTTCTAGAAGTTTTTTTTTTATAGGATCCTTGAGATTTCCTTTGTAGACTATCATATCATCTGCAAATAGGGACAATTTTATTTCTTCTTTTTCAATTCATATGCCTTTAATTTTATTTTCTTGCTTTGTTGTAGTGGCTAGAATTTTTACTATGCTGAGAAAGAGTGGTGATAGTCAACATCCTTGCCTTTTTCCAGATTTTAAGGAGAAAACATTGTCCCTCGCTATTAAGTATGATGTTAGTTGTAGGGTTTTTGTAGATTTTTAAAACTAAAATTGACAAAATTTCCCTCTATTCCAAGTTTTCTTGAATTTTTATCATGAATGGGTGTTGGATTTTTTCAAATATTTTTTCTGTCTTAATTGACATGATCACGTGATTTTTCTTCTTAATCCTGTCTACATGGTGGGATTTTCAAATATTGAACCAGTTTTATACTCCTGGAATAAACCCCCTTGGTCACGGTGTATAATTCTTTTTATATATTGCTGAATTATATTTACTAATATTTTGTTAAGAATTTTTGCATCTATGTTTATGAGGGATGTTGGTTTCTAGTTTTCTTTTCTTTTGTGTACTATCTTTGTCTAGTTTTGGTATCAGTCTTCATGAAAAGAATTAGGAAAAATACTCCTCTTCTATTTTCTGGAAGCAATAGTGTAGGGTCAGTGTTAATTCTTCTTGAAAGGTTTTTGGAAATCTCCCAGTGAAATCTCCTGGGCATAGAGACTTCTGTTTCAGTAGTTGTTTCAATTTCCTTAATAGTTATGAGGCTATTCAAATAAACTATTTTATGTTGGAAGAGTTGTGGTAGTTTGTACTTTTCAAGGAATTGATCCATTTCGTCTAAGTTGTCAAATTTATGTGTGTAGAGTTGTTCATTGTATTCCTTTATTATCCTTTTGATGTCTGTAGGTCTGTAATGATATACCCTGTTTCATTCCCGATATTAATAGTTTGTGTCTTCTCTGATTTTTTCCTAGTCAGTCTTACTAGAGATTTGCTTATTCTATTGTTTTTGTTTGTTTGTTTTTGTTTTTATTTTTGGAGAACTAGCTCTTTGTTTCACTGGTTTTCTCCATGTTTTTTCTGTTTTCAATTTCATTACTTTCTGCTTCTACTTCTATTTTTTTCTTTCTTCTGATGGCTCTGGGTTTATTTTGCTCTTCTTTACTAGTTTCTTGAGATGAGAGTTTAGATTATTGGTTTGAGACTTTTTTTTCTTTTCAGATTTTCCTCACAGCACTGCTTTAGCTTGTTTATCAGTACTGGGCACTGATACTGGTTATCAATCCCAGGGAAGGATTCCAAATACTTCTGCCCATTGCATCTCAGTGTCAGTCTCCACATTAGGACTCTGCTCATACCACCCTGGTTGGGAGGGGGATAGGTACCCTGCAATTGCTTCCTATGTGATGTCCACTGACACTGTTGGTAGAGGCACCCTTGTTACTGCTGAGCCTTGGTGAGAACTTCAGTAGGCCTCCTCTGACATCACCTCAGTGGGAAAGGGAAAAGATACTTTGTTATTTCTGGGTGAGGATGGAAGCCCAGATTTGTGACATGGTCACCACTGTCACAGAGAAGTTAAGGGAGGAGGAGTCAGCTGTTACAGCCCAGGAAGGAGGAAAGATCTAGCGCCCTTCTGGGCTTTCTCTGGCACCACCTCTGCAGAAGGTAGGGAGCAGAGGCACCTTCTTACAGTCTGACAATGGTGGAAGTCTAGGCATTCCACTTGGCCTTTGCTGTTAGTCATGGGGGATAGGGCTGCAGTGTTTTCTGTGGTGTTTGGCTTGAGCAAAGCCATTATTATCTGAAAGTTTTCTGTTTCACTAGAGTGCCCCTTTCCCAGACCTTTGGCTAGAGAGAGTGGGATTTTCTTGAGACAGTTTTTGTCTGTACCTTTTGGCATTTCTGGGTTGCCAGCTTCTCTGGCACCAGGTCTGGGATATATGAGGTTAAAAGAAAACCCAGTGAACTCACTGCCATATCATTTTTTGGTTTCAGGATCTGTAGCCAGTCAGCCTTCACTTCACCTTTCTGAGTCTTCCTATGTTTCATATATAATATCCAGAGGTTTTTTTTTAGTTGTATTTAGCAGGAAAAATAGGTAAAATTAAATCTACTCCATATCCAGAAGAAGAATTCCCTGTAATTATGTTTTTTAAGACTTCATGTGGTTCCATGCATTTGTGCTGCTTTTATTTATATATGCCGAATGGCCCTAAAGATTTATGCAAGTTAGTACTTTTTGATTTATTGTGTATTTTGTCATTAACTCCCCCCTTTTGTTGATCTGTTGAGCACTTTGGACTTTAATTTCCACCTCAATAATTATATTTCCAGACCTGCTTTCATATTTTTGCATTAGTCTGGTATATTGTATATTTTTTGAAACATTTATTGAATTACAACATGATATAGAAAAGTATACACATTATGCATGTTCAACTTGATGATTTTTTAACAAACTGAGCAAACCTATACAACCCCTATCTAGATCAAGAACATTATGAGTGCTCAGGAAGCCCCCTTTGTGTTCCTTTCTAATTATTAACCTCCTCCCAAGGGGTGCCACCATCCTGACTTCTAACAGCATATGTTAGTTTTACCTGTTTTTGAAATCTATATAAAAGTAATCAGACAGTATTGATTTATTACTCTTTTGATCTAGCCTCTTTGGCCAACACAATGTTCACGCGATGAGATTCATGCATGTTGCATGTAACAATTTTGTCCATTCTCATTGCTGTATAGTATTTCCTTGTATGAATATAGCGCAGCTTCTTTATCCATTCTAACATTGATGGACATTTGCAAAATTGTCAGTTTTGAATAAAGCTACTATGAACATCATTGTACTTGTATTTTCATAAACATATGTTCACATTTCTCTTGAGTATAAACCTAGGAATGGAATAGCTGGGTCATAGGATATTGCATATGTTAAGATTTAATAGATACTACTAATTACTCTTCCAAAGTGTTTGTGCTATTTTATGCTCCTAAGAAAACAACTTATGAGTTTCAGTTGCTCCACATTTTTGCCAGCTTTTGGTTATTTATCTCTTTCATTTTACTCATTTCTGATGGATATGAAGGAATATCTTATTGTAGTTTAATCTATATTTCCTTGCTAACTAATAAGGTTGAGCATCTTTCCTTATGCTTATTTGCCATTTGGATATCTTTTTTTGTGAATTGGCTGTTCCTTTTGGATTTTTCTGTGGCTCTTACTGGTTTCTAGGAATTCTTGATCTATTTGAGATATGAATTATTTGCCAGATACAAGTATTGCAGTTATCTTCTCCCACTGTGGTATTTGCCTTTACAGTCTTAAATTTGCCTTCTGATGAACTGAAGTCCTTAAATTTGATGTAGTCCAATTTAATAATCTTTTACTCTATCAATATCAAAATTTAATATGAAGTACATTAATTAAAACAATGTATTACTGGTCCAAGAATAGACAAATTGACCAATGGAAATACAGAGTTCATGAATGAACCCCTACATATATGATCACAAGGCAAGGCTGTAGAGCAATAAAGAAAGACCCTGTAGAGCAGTAAGGAAAGAGTAATCTTTTCAATAAGTGGAGCTGGGTCATCTTGATATCCGTATGTAAGAAATGAATCTTGACCCTAACAGATACCACACAACAAAATTCTTCCCAGGAAGACCAAAAATCTAAATGTGAAAAATAAAACAATAAAACTTTTGGAATAAAACATTAAACATCTTTATGATCCTACTGTAGGCAAAGATTTCCTAAGACGTAATGAGTGCTGACCATAATAAAAAGAATGATAAATAACATGGCATATTTTTGTCCAGTGCTTCATTTCACATCTTCGCTTTTTTTAATTTTAGATGTACAGAAACTGTGTTTTGTTTGTTAACCCAATCTCATAGTCTTTATCTTTTAGACCAGAATTCAGATCATTCAATTTAGTTGAATTATATAATATATTCAATTTCATGCCTCCTGCTATTTTATGTTTATTATTTATTTTACTTGGTCGATATTTCCTAACTTTTTCTTTTCTGATTTTTGCTGGTTTGGTCACATTTCTCTGAAATCCCCTCTAGTTATTATTATTTCAAAATTCTAATATTTGGAATTTTGAATATTTTTATCAATTTCTGCTAGTAGTTGCCTTCGCCTTTCTTATAAATATGTTTGTCTTTATTTTTTCTATTGCTAGATCCAAGTAATGCCAATATAATTTGCATCCAGTAATAAAGATGCTTAATTAGCCTTCTGATTTTACTCAGTAGATTTTGCCAGGGTATTTAAAATTTTCCACTTAGCGATAGTAATAATCTTATTTATTCCAAATACCCAATTATATTTTATTCAGAAAAAAAAACTGTATATCAATTGCAAGGATCATTTCTCAAAACTGCTTTCCTCTGATTTTGAGATTTCTGTAACTATTCAGCTTATAATAGTTTAGACTATTCCCTTGAGTATTTTCCTGAAATAGAAATACTGGCATATTATACAATAAATGCTTTTATGTCTAAAATTGTCTGTCTTTTGTCCTGACAGAAGGATAGGAAACAGAAAGGATGGGATTGAAATTCTTAGAAGCATGGTGGAGTGAGAGATGACCCCAGATCTCTCCCTTTTGAAACAACAATAAGCTGAACATATAAAACTCAACAACAACAAAAAAAAACACATAACCTGCACACAAGCACGTCTAAGCAAATGTTCTGCGAATAAGAATTACCACAGGTCAGAATCATGGGAGTTAGACAGTGGGGTGGGAGAAACAAAGAAGCTGCTTCTCGTAGCCAGAGCTCCTTGCAGGAGGAAGAGGAGGGGAGAAGGTGAGGTGGGTTCCTTGAACAACCCTGTCTAAGAAAACTGTGAGCTCCACGCAATGGCAATGCCCGAGATCAGGGCAGAAAGCAGAGAAGTAGGGATGGCCGAGAAGCAACAGTTGATTATTACCAGCCACAGTTGCAAAACACCAGACTGAGCCGCAGCCCCCATCCTCCAACCCAGAGGGAACCTCTCCCCATTTCTTCCAAACCGAACACCTCTGAGACCCCAGGGGAATCTAAGCAAATGTAACCAAAACTGTCACTAACACTGACAGGGACTGAGACTGAGGGTAGTGAGTGTGATTGAATATCTATCAGGAAAAAAAAGGCATGATTAAGACTTTATATAGAGCAGGGATCCAAGAGGATTAGATGTCACCTCCTGCAAAACAAAAGAAAAACGCTTTCTTTGCAACAAGCTAAAGAGAGATCTTTATATAATAAATCTTCTTTCTGGAAATAAAAGCAGAATACACTTCCATTAATACACAGGTGGAAAAATAGTCCATTAAACACCATGAACAACCAAGGTGACAAGGCGTGTCAGACAGAAAGAGAAAAACCTCCAAAAATAATCTTACAGACATAGAAATATGTAATTTAAATGACAGAGAATTCAGGATGGTACTTCTGAAAAACCTCAATAAGATCCAAAACAATTCATATCAACAATTTCAGGAATTGAAAAAACAACTAGAATGAACCCAAATAAACATCCTAACACTTCATCTTTAAAAAAAAAAAAAAACTAGAAAAGTTAGAACAAATGAAGCCTAATGCAGCAGAAGGAAAGAAATAAACAAAATTAGAACAAAATTAAATAAAATTGAGAAAAAAATCAATAGAAAAAGCAAGTGCAACAAAGAGTGGTCCTTTGAGACGTCTAATAAAATTGACAAACCCATGGCTAGACTCAATAAAGAAAAAAGAAAAAGAACCCAAATAAAATCGGGGACGAAAGAGGAGAAATTATGACAGATACCACAGATATACAAAGGATCATGCAAGAATACCATGAAAAAGTATATAACACCAAATTTAATAACCTAGAAGAAATGGGCCAGTACTTAGAAAGATACAAATTCCCTAGACTGAATCAAGAAGAACCAGAAAATCTAAATAGACCGATCAGCAATATGGAAATTGAAACAATTATAAAAAACTTACCCAAAAGTAAAAGTCCAGGACCAGATGGCTTCACCAGAGAATGCTACCACACATTCAAAGAAGATTTAATACCTATTTGCCTGAAATGCTTCCAAAAAATCGAAGAGGATGCAATACTTCCTAACTGATTTTTTGAGGCCAATATTACCCTGATACCAAAACCTGGTAAAGATAACACACAAAAAAAGAAAACTACCGACCAATATCTCTCATGAATACAGGTGCAAAAATCCTAAAAAAAGATACTAGTGAACTGAATACCGCAATATATTAAAAAGATTATACACCACGATCAAGTGGGCTTCATCCCAGGGGCACAGGGATGGTTCGACATATTTAAATTGACTAATGTGATACACCACATAAACAAATTAAAAAATAAGAATCATATGATCATATCAATAGATGCAGAAAAAACCTTTGACAAGATACAGCATCTATCTGTTTATGATCAAAACACTTAA
>NW_011889168.1:3765778-3789395 GCF_000151845.1 Pteropus vampyrus | reverse complement strand
AAAAAAAAAAAAAAACTAGAAAAGTTAGAACAAATGAAGCCTAATGCAGCAGAAGGAAAGAAATAAACAAAATTAGAACAAAATTAAATAAAATTGAGAAAAAAATCAATAGAAAAAGCAAGTGCAACAAAGAGTGGTCCTTTGAGATGTCTAATAAAATTGACAAACCCATGGCTAGACTCAATAAAGAAAAAAGAAAAAGAACCCAAATAAAATCGGGGACGAAAGAGGAGAAATTATGACAGATACCACAGATATACAAAGGATCATGCAAGAATACTATGAAAAAGTATATAACACCAAATTTAATAACCTAGAAGAAATGGGCCAGTACTTAGAAAGATACAAATTCCCTAGACTGAATCAAGAAGAACCAGAAAATCTAAATAGACCGATCAGCAATATGGAAATTGAAACAATTATAAAAAACTTACCCAAAAGTAAAAGTCCAGGACCAGATGGCTTCACCAGAGAATGCTACCACACATTCAAAGAAGATTTAATACCTATTTGCCTGAAATGCTTCCAAAAAATCGAAGAGGATGCAATACTTCCTAACTGATTTTTTGAGGCCAATATTACCCTGATACCAAAACCTGGTAAAGATAACACACAAAAAAAGAAAACTACCGACCAATATCTCTCATGAATACAGGTGCAAAAATCCTAAAAAAAGATACTAGTGAACTGAATACCGCAATATATTAAAAAGATTATACACCACGATCAAGTGGGCTTCATCCCAGGGGCACAGGGATGGTTCGACATATTTAAATTGACTAATGTGATACACCACATAAACAAATTAAAAAATAAGAATCATATGATCATATCAATAGATGCAGAAAAAACCTTTGACAAGATACAGCATCTATCTGTTTATGATCAAAACACTTAACAAAATTGTTATAGAAGGAAAGTACCTTAACATAATAAAGTCCATCTATGACAAACCCTCAGCCAACATTATACTTAATGGTGCAAACCTAAAAACCTTCCCTCTAAGATCAAGAACAAGGCAAGGCTGTCCACTATCACCACTGTTATTCAGTATAACATTGGAGGTCCTAGTGAGTGCAGTCAGGCAAGAGAAAGTTATAAAAGGCATCCAAATAGGAAAAGAAGAAGTCACACTCACTATTTGTGGATGACATGATTCTCTATATAGAAAACCCTAAAAACTCTACAAGAACACTACTAAAAGTAATAAACAAATACAGTAAAGTTTCTGGATACAAAATCATCATTCAAAAATTCATAGTGTTCCTATACTATAATAATGAAGTGTCAGAAAAAGAAGTGGAAAAAATAATTCCTTTCACAGTTGCAACAAAAAGAATAACATACCTAAGAATAAATCTAACGAAACATGTGAAGGACCTGTATAATGAAAAGTATAGGACCCTATTAAAAGAAATCGAAGAAGATACAAAGAAATGGAAAGATATTCCGTGTTCTTGGATTGGAAGAATCAACATAGTTACAATGACCTTATTTCCTAAAGCATTATGCAGATTTAATGCAATCCCTATTAAAATCGCATTGGCATTTTTTACATTTTTTAAAGAAATAAAACCAAAATATCATCAGATTTGTATGGAAGCACTAAAGACCTCGAATTGCCAAAGTCATCCTGAGAAAAAAGAATGAGGCTGGAGGCATCACTCTGCCTCCAAATTATACTACAAAGCGACAATAATCAAAATGGTATGGTATTGGCAGAAAAACAGACACGCAGACCAGTGGAACAGAATCGAGATTCCAGAAGTAAACCCATATATATATATATGGGCAAATCATTTTTGACAAAAGACCTAAAAAGACACAGTGGAGATAGGAAAGCCTCTTCAATAAATGATGCTGGGAAAACTGGAAAGCCACCTGCAAAAGAATGAAACTAGACTGTTGTCTATCACCACACACCAAAATTAACTCAAAATGGATTAAGAACCTGAATATAAGACCTGAAACAGTAAATTGCATAGAAGAAAACAAAAGAGCTAAACTCATGGACCTTGGACTTAAAGAAGATTTTATGAATTTGACCTAAAAGGCAAGGAAAGTAAAAGATAAAATAAATGAATGGGACTACATCAAACTAAAAAGCTTCTGCTCAGCAAAAGAAACCGTCAACAAGGTAGAGACAGCCATCCGAATGGGAAAATATATTTGCAATCAACGCTTCCAATAAGGGCCTAATATCCAAAATATACAAAGAACTCATATGACTCAATAACAACCCTCCAAAAAACCAAACAATCCAATTAAAAACGGCCAGAGGACCTGAATAGACACTCCTCCAAAGAAGACATGCAAATGGCCAACAAATATGTAAAAAGATGCTCCACATCACTAGCTATTAGGGAAATGCAAATCAAAATCACAATGAGATACCATTTCACAAGCGTTAGAATAGCTCTTGTCAACAGAACAATTAATAGCAGGTGTCGGAGAGAATGCAGAGAAAAAGAAATCCTCATACAATGCTGATGGGACTGCAAATTGGTACAGCCACTATGGAATACAGTATGGAAGTTCCTCAAAAAACTAAGAATTGATCTACCAGATGATCCAGCAATCTCTCTACTGGGTATTTACTCCAAAGACTTGAAAATTTATATCCGAAAAGATATTTGCGCACCAGTGTTCATAGATAGCAGCATTATTCACTGTGGCCAGGACATGGAGGCAACCAAAGTGTCCTACGATAGATGATTGGCTAAAGAAGCAGTGGCACATATATACAATGGAATATTACTCAGCCATAAGAAGAAATGAAATACTGCCATTTGCAACAACATAGATGGACCTTGAAATAATCATACTAAGCGAAATAAGCCAGACAGAAAAAGTTGAAAAATCACATGATATCACTTATATGTGGGATATAAACCTAAAAGCAGATGGGAAAAAACAATTTAAATAATTTCTTCAATTAAATAAATAAATAAACAACTTAGAATGCAAAACATTGCGAAATAATAATGATAACAATAATTAATAAAAATTCCAAAAAAAGTTGAAAACCATATGATATCACTTATATGTGAGATATAAATCTAAAAACAACAAACAAACAGAACTAACAGAGACTCATGGACATGAACAATAGACTAGTAGTTACCAGAGGGGAGGAGAGAAGGGGAGTGGAGAGGTAGATGGGGTAAAAGAGGTCAAATATGTGGTGACAGAACGAATTCTAACTATAGGAGGTGAACACACAATGCAATGTATATGTGCCTTATTGTTGAATTGTTCACCTAAAACTTACTGGATTTTGTTAACCAATTTCACTTAATAAAACAAGTAAATAAATAAATAAAAAGAAATACAGACTTTATAAAACATGAAAATAAAATGAAGAAAGCATGCTGTGCTGTGTTGCAAAAATAATACAATTTTTGGATCTGTCACTTTTAGTAATTCATAATTGTTTTCTTCTAACATGGCTCCTATTATTGCAAATAAGAAGTCTAGTGCCATTGTGATTCCTTCCTATTGTAAAAAAAAGCATGCTTTTTCTGCCTGGAAGTGTTTTAGGTTTGTTTTTTTTTTTTTATCCTCTTAATTCAATGGCAAATCAGATTTGGGGTTGATTGGGTTCCTCTGGGAGTCAAATATTGGGGTATTTCTGTGAGGAAGGGTCAATGAATTATGGTCCAATCAGATTAGATAATCCAAGGCCTATAGATGTCATTCATATTGGAGTAGTGAATGACAGTGTTGGGGAATCCTTGAAGGAAAATAATTGGAGACATCTGCGGATAAGTGATTGGGACCGCTGTTGAAATTCTTGATGTTTAGAGTTGGAGATGTGAGTATCTGAAGTCATTGATTGGTCCATGAGAGTTACTGATTGTGACACTGCAGTGGTGAATGATCGATTGCAAGCCTGGGATTACCAGTCTTTTGGAGTCGGTTTTGGGGGTCCTATAGGAGTCAGTCATTGGAACCTGTGACATCAGTAATTGCAAGACTCTGTGAGTTGGTATATGATAGATTGGAAGGTCTGTTATTGAGGGTTTTATGGGAGTCACTGATTTTATATATAGGCTGTGTATTATGGCGTCCTATAGGTTGTCAGATTTGGCCCCCAAGGGACTTTAATCAGATCCATGGTTAATTTTCTACTGAGAATGTGTTGCCTGTGTTGGTGATTATTTTAGGAGCCTATGGAAACTAGTTGATGGCACCTTTGGGATACAGTTTTTGTCAGATGGCCAATAGACATAAGAAAAGATTCTCAATATCACTAATCATCAGAGAAATGAAAATTAAAACCACAATAAGATATCACCTCACGCCTGTCGGAATGACTATCATCAATAAATCAAAAAACAACAAGTGTCTGTGAGAATATGGAGAAAAAGGAACCCTCATGCACTGTTGGTGGAATTGCAAACTGGTACAGCCACTATGGAAAATAGTGTGAAGATTCCTCCAAAAAATAAAAATAGAACTACCTTATAACCCAGCATTTGTACTTCTGGGTATTTATCCAAAGAAAACCTAAACACTAATTTGAAGAGCTATATGCACCCCTATGTTCACTACAATGCTATTTACAATAGCCAAGATACAACCTAAGTGCCCATCAATAGGCGACTGGATAAAAAGGTGATATATATATATATATGAATATTGGAATATTACTCAGCTATAAATAATGAAATCTTACCATTTGCAATGACATGGATGGACCTAGAAGGTATTATGCTAAGTGAAATAAATCAGACAAAGACAAATATCATATGATTTCACTTATATGTGGAATTTAAGGAACAAAATAAATGAACAAACAAAACAAAAACAGACTCATAGATACAGAGAATAAACTGGTGATTGCCGGATGGAAGTGGGGGTTGGGTGTAGGTAGAAAGGTGAAGGGATTAAGGAATACAAATTGGGAGTTACAAAACAGTCACGGGGATGTGAAGTACAGCATAGGGAATATAGTCAGTAATATGGTAATAACTGCGTATAGTGGCAGGTGGGTACTAGACTAATTGGGGAAATCATTTTGTAAATTATATAAATGTCTAACCACTACACTGTACACCTGATACTAGTATAAAATAGTCTTTAATATCAACTCTAATTGAAAAAAAATTTAAATATATATATGTTAATGGAATGTGTTCCAGATGCCAAGTAGGAGTGAGTGCTTTAGAAGCATCATTTCGTTTAACTTTAACAACACTATGAGATGGATATTTTCATCCTCAGTTTTAAGATGAAGAAACTCAGGCTAAAGTTACTTCCCCAAATTCTAGCTAGAACTGAAAAGAGCTGGAATTAAAATTCTCATTCATTTTACACCAAATGTCATGAGTTTTTCCCATATTCTACACTAATACTTGGTGTTCGTTTTACTGAACTTTTCTCTTCTACAGTATCCAGCACAGTGAGCCACCCCTTGGTGCTCCCAAGAAGCATTTTTGGGGTAAACGTTATATGACTGACCATGTGGATACTGTCTTTCCAGGGTTTTTTGGAGCCTCTGCAGAATCTCTGGACCAGGCCCCGTCGTGAAAGCTGCAGGGTCTTCCCTCCGGTCCCAGCAGCGCTGGCTGAGTCCACAGGTTCCCGCTGGCTTCAAGCTCCTGGGAAGATCAGAGTTGTCAGCAAGGGAGCTTGAGGGCTCAGGCCCAGCGAGAACATGCCAGAAAACCAAAGCTCTCCCCAGTGGTCCCCAGCCTTGGCTGCAGAGGGATATGGCAGCTTGTGTGAGGTGAGGAGGGAGAGGAAATTCATTCAGTGGGGAAATAGTCCTGGCTTGTCACCAGGGTCTCAGAGCAGAGGCAGGTGGGTCACAGGGACAGCAGATTCTGGACTCACTGCCCCTATGACAGATTACTATCCTCCTGCTGTGTGAGAACCACATGGCTAATGTTCCACATGCAGAGCCCTGTGTGTTTCAGTGGAAAACATTATGCAGTTGATGGAGGAAAGGTGGCATGGGGGGGGTCAGCCCCACATCTGGGGTGGGGGGCGGTCAGCTCCCTGCAGAGTGTCTGTAGACAGGTCTGGGTGGGGGCAGTCACTGTTCCTAGCCAGGGAGATGCTACCCCCAAACCCCAGCACAGGCCCTTCACGCTGCATTGGCTCTTGGCAGATACTCAGCCAATCCCCACCAGAGCCTCCTTTCTGCCTGGTCTCTAGGGATTTGCTGATTTTTCCTCTATCCTGATCTTGGACTGAAAAATCTCCTTTTTTGGAACTTAGAGGATGGCAGGGTAGTAGGGTGACCACAGTCTCCAGGGCCCTTCTGGTTTTCCCTTCTTTCAAAGATGAATATAATGGCCCAAGAAGGGACATGACTTTCCCTGGTGGCTCAGACTGCAAGTGACAGCACTGGACTAGAATTATGTCTCCTGAACATGTCCTCCACCCTTGTCACACTACAGCCCAGTCTGTTTCCCACTAAAAGTTCCCCTGGAGATTCTATAAACAGAGGAAGATGATGAGAGAGCCAGACCTTACTGGACAGCTCCCTCCTTTAGACTGTCTTGTGGATGCTGCACCTATGGAACAGGCTCACTGTCACAGGGGTTCAGGGTCCTGTGGTCATTAGAATAATATTAAATTTTTTAAAATTATTTTGATTTTTATTATTTCATAATTCATTATTTCACAATAAAATATTAGAAAATGGAGATAAACAAATAGAAGAGAATAAAACATTACTGGTAATTCCAGCATTACTCAAAATTAACCCATGTTAACATTTAGCTATATTTACTTTCAGTTGTTTTTTCCTTTGTATGTGCATGTGTGAATGTATGTGGGTATATGTATGAGTTTGTGAGTGTGTATACATACCACACACATTATATAGCTCAAGTTTAAAACTGCAGTCATAGTATTTGGTTGCCTCCTTTTTAACTTGGCAGTTTAACATAATTTTCTAGGCAGGAAATGTTTTTCTTTATACATACATGATGCATAGCATTATGTCCTTTGGATAGGCTATAATTGATTTAACCAATCTACTGCATAGTCATTTAAAGTGCTTCAGGTATTCTGTTGTGATCGAAACTGCTGTGGTGAAATTATTGCACTTAAATATTTTTCCCCAAGTCACTGAAATTGTATTTCAAGTCAAAGGTATAGGGGCATTAAATGGTAAATGAATCACTGCCTGACAGTACTGTGCTTCCACCCAGTGGAAAATTGCCCTTGGCAAGACTCTGCTCCATCATATCAGTCACAGGCCCACAGATGAAGGCCACAACAATGTGGTCCTCCCCAGTCCTTCTGCACACAGCCACTTGCCCAGCCAATGTGTGGGAAGTTCTAGATGAATGATTCTGAGCTCTGCAAGGCACATTTCTCCACTCATGTCTTCCTTCCCAACCAAGGACCTCTGCCCTTTGCAAGAAGAGATGGAAATGACCAAGATCATGGTGAATATTATTTATTCACTTATTTATGTATTAGATTCTTGTTTATTTTTATTAGATGTCAGGGAGCAGGGAATGGGAAGAGATACCAAGGAACCAATAAACATGTCCCCGGAAGTAGAGAACAGCCTGTTGGACCAAGAAATAGTGGCTGAAGCTGAAAAACAGGCAGAGGGGTCAGTAAGAGAAAGGGATGAAGAATATCCACAGAGAACAGCTGAAGGGATCATGGTGCACTTACTGGAGATGGAGGATCGCCAAGGGGCCCAGAGGACAGGGCCCAGAGTGCAATAGAACATTCAGAAGAAATGGGAAATATGAGTCAGAGGTCAGGGAGCAGCAGAGACCAAGAAGCAGTTGTCAAGGCTGTAGAAGTTATGATAGTGAGGAACAAGGAAGAGCCAGAGGGTTTAAGAAGAATTAGGGATCTAAAAATAGGAAGAGGTATGAGGAGATGGAGAAACGAGATAACAACCAGAGGGACAGGAAAACAGAAGATTCAAGTAAAATGGCAAAAACTAAAAGGTTCACTGTGCTGGGTAAGAGCCAGCAGGACAAGTAACTTCACAAGGCACCATGATTTCAAGGAAAACCTAAGGGGATGAGAAAGACAGAGGAACCAGGGAACAAGAAATGGGAAAGATGAGCCTCGGAGTGGGTAGCAGCCAAAAGAAGCAGGGACCAGCTGCTGAGGCTGTAGAACAGGTGGAGGGGCAGGGAAGGGACAGACCCATGGGACAATTGGAAAGACGGAGAAGGACCTTCAAGGCTGAGAAGTAGCTGAAGGCAGTAGGAACCACATGGAACAAAGAACAGCTCCTGAGGTCAGGGAACAGCCAGAGGGACCTGCAAACATGTGCTTGAGTGTCCACTAGAGATCCCAGGGGCTAACCAGAGAACTAGAGAACAGGAGATATGGGCATTAAAAGTGTGTCTAGTATTGGATAACATCCTGACTGACTAGGCAACTGATAGAGGGACTAGAGAACACCCAGAAGGTATAGTGTCAGTTCTTGAAGATAGTTAGCAGCCAGAGGCCCATGTAGCAGGCACTGAAGCTAAGGACAGTTGCAGAATCCAGGAAGAGGCTGGGGATCAGCCAGAGTTCCCCAGGATAGGGTGACAGGGTTTCCTGAGATGGGGGACTTCCAGTGCTAAAATAGGGAAAGTCTTGGGCAAACTGGGATTGTTGCTCACCTTGCCCAGGAAACAGTGGACCTAGCCAATAGCAGCCAATAGTCAGATGCAATGTAAATGATGGAGTAGAAGAAAGTACAGAAGCCAGCATGGCATTGAGCACACAGAGGTAGTATGCTTTGATGGTCAAGAGCCTAGGCTAGGAGCCAGGTAGATCTGCCCCCCACAAAGTATGATCTGTGGACCAGACACATGAGCATTAGGTGAGAATGAATTAGAAATGCATTCCAGAACCGCCCCAGGAGCAGGGAAGAATTGAGACTAGAGAGCAGTCAAAAGACTCAAACAGCGGTCAGTCTGTGTCTACTAGAAGGAATGAGAAAGGCTCGTCAGGATCAGGGAATAGCCAAATGGACTAGGAAACAGTCAGAAGCATGGTGCCACAGACTAATGATTACTAGAGGGACAACTGTCAGAGGAAATACAGGACAGTCCAAGGCAACAGGGATCAGTTAGAGGGAAGAAGAAATAGGAGGAGCAGAACAGTTAAGAGGGACCCAGAGACAGTCAGAGAAAGCAACAAATAGGGGTGTCAGGAAAGAGATTGAGGGACACTTATGAGGAATAAGAAACATTTAGAGGGAACAGTAAAAGGAGAGACCAAGGAAGACCACGCAGAGGGAATAAGGACCAGCAGAGGGAGCAGGGAGAAGTCAGGGAACCAGGGTGGGCAGGGTAAGCAGGAAAGGCCAAATGGAGGAATGTAAGGCCATAGAGAATACTCAGAGGGAACAGGAAACACTCAAATGGATAGGCAACATCCAGAGGGAGCAGAGAACAGTCAGATGGATAAGGAACAGCCAGAGGAAACAAAGAACAATTAGATGGATAGGGAACAATCAGAAGGAGCAGGAAAGACCAGGGCATTCGCAGACAAGGAGAAACAGGCAGAGAGACTAGGTATCTCACCCCAGGTGAGGGCCCAGTGAACCAAATACTACTTTTCACTTTCAGCCAGCCTAATAAGTGCCCTGGAAGGCCTTCTGCTAGACTGGGACAAGGTACAGAAGGGCAGGATCACATCACAGAAGTCAATGTAGAAATGTGCTGGGGCAGGAGTGAGAACAGCCCTGAGGATGGAGGTCTGAGCACCAAGCCGTCTGCAGGGCGGGACAGAGCAAATGGCCAGGGACAGAATGAGCAGTGAGCAGCTAATCCTGGCAGCCTAGCACCCCTGGAAGTGAGGGCACATAATGTACTGGGACTGAGATGACTCTGTAGAAAGACATTGTGTGGTTCACTGGAAGCCCTGAGGAGCTGGAGTGGGGATTCTCACCTAGCATGAATTCCTTGTAGGGGACCTGGTGGTGGTAGGAACATATATAATTCTTCGTGGTAGAAATGGCCCAGAAAATCAAATCTTTTCATATGTAGCAGGTGAGGCTGGAATCTGGGTGAATCTGTGTTAGCAACTTTGTACCCAAATCTCTAGCTTCAAAGCCCCCTCCATCACTCCACATACGCCTACCTAGCCAGGATGGGGTTCAAAAATTCTATTTTGGTGGAGAAAGGAATCAAAGAGGGGCTTCTGTGGGCAGTATACCTTGTCTATATTCATCTTGTATCTGTTAAGGCTCATTGTAATGCCTGGTGTGGTCTTGGTACACTTTCCGCGACGAACGTGGCCTTAGTGACTCCCAGGGAGGGAGAGACATGTGAGGTGGTCTTTTGTCCACCAACTTGGGCTGCCAGGCACCTGGTAGGCAGTAGTAGTTCTTAAAATGTTTAACAATGTCAGATATTAGATATGTTAATCCTTCCACACTAGCTGATAAATAGCCAATTCTCTCCTGCTCCCTGAGGCTCTTTCACTGTGTCACCCACACACCTGCTGGTCTGTCCTGGGGCAACTGGCAAGAGAACAAGGGTCAGGAAGATGGGCAGACAGAATGAGAGCTTCCTTCAAGCCTGTCCCCAGGGTTCTCACTGAATGTGAGCCCTGTGGGGACAGGTCAGGTGTATTACTAGGTCACAGGTGGAGGTCCTGCTCCTCAGTAGCCCTATGGGCTATGCTCAGGAGAGTTGGTGGGTGGAGAAGGGCTGGGCATGGCCCAGTGCTTTTGGATCTACCTCCTCCAGGAACTGATGGTGAAACAGGTACTGTGAGCTTCCTGCCTGTTCTGCATTCCTGAACACTCGCTGTTGAGGGGAGGGCATCCAGGGCCCCAAAAGGCCAAAGGGTCTTTCAATGAATAAAGGTTCCTCATTTACTCATAGTCGATTTGTTATATCTTTTCTTTGATACTTAATGCATTTTTTTTTTGTCTGTTTTAGGAAATCCTCATCTACCCCAAGGCTTAAATGAATATTCACCTATATTTTCTACAAAGAATTTTAAACTTTGGATTCTTTCGAAATAATTTAAAAATTGAAGAGCTATTACAAAATAGTACAAAGAACTATATATGCCTTGATCCAAAACCACCAATTGTTAACATTTTGACATTTGCTTTCATTGTCTTTTCAATTTATATATGCATGTATGTGTGTATGTGTTTGTATACACATAGATGTATTAGAACTTTATTTTCTGAACCATTTGAGAGTAATTTGCAAACTTAAATCCCCTTTACCCCTAAATACTTCAATGTTTATCTCTTAAGAACAAGGATATTCTCTTACATAACCATAGTTACAGTTATCAAAATCAAAATATTTAACTTTGATATAATGCTATCTAATATACAATGTGTATTATCTAATTATCTAATATACAATATGTAATATACAGTTTCCCCTGCTGTCACAATAATGTTCTTTATAGCATTCCCCCTGATCCAGGACAACCAGGTTCATGTATTGCATTTAGTTGTCATGTCCTTTTAGTCTTTAATCTGGAACAGTTCCTTAGCCTTTCTTTGATTTTCATGACACTGACAGTTTTGAAGAATGTCCCTCAATTTAAGTTTGTTTCTTGCTTCCTCATAATTAGATTCAGGTTATTCATTTTTTTCAGAAATAACACAAAAATGATGATGTGTTCTCAGTGGCTCGTGTCAGTAGGCATTTAATATTAATTTGTCCTTTATTGATAATATTAACTTTATTGATAATATTAACTGGCTAAGATGCTGTCTGTCAAGTACTGTGAAGTTACTATCTTTCTATTTTTAATTAATAACAATTGTGTGGGGAGATTCTTTGAAACTATGTGAATATGCTGTTTCTCATACTTTTGTCCACTAATTTTAGCATCCAGCGATGATTCTTGCCTATAACAATTAATTGCTTGCTGTTTCCCTGATGGTATTTTTTCTAATTCCATCATTTCTTCTACATTGATTAGTTGGTATTTTATTGTATGGAAAAACATTCCTTGCTTTGATGATGAAAGTAAAATGATGTGCCAGGCACAAGGAGCACACTTTGATTTGTCTTCACTAATAGGAACTAGACCGTTTTGCTCCTATTAGTGGAGAAATGACTGACTCCAGGGTTAGAACAGAGAAAGTACAGAGTGATCCAGATGAACTCGTTGTGCTGGAAAGTAATGAGGTGCTCAAAAGATGGGGACATGTCAAAAAGACACAGGAGTCAGCCTGAAGGACCTCTCTGGCCAAATCTGGGACAATGTGAGTAGCAAAATAAATAATAGTGGCAATAGATTATAACCCACTAAATAAAGTAGAAAGTCACCAGTCCATATGATAGGTAGATAGGCAGATGTGTAGTTAGGCAGATAGATAGGCAAGAAGTGAATGCTTCTTTTTAATAGCATTCTGATCTTTTATGGTGTGTCCACTAATTTCTCCAGTCTTTCTGAAAATAACATTGGTAGTTTGCTACAAACATTAAAATTTTTGAAATAATTATAGATTTATAGAAAATTGTAAAGATCGTACAGAGAAGTCCCATGTAACCCTTTACCCAGTTTCCCTCAGTGTTTACATCCTGTGTCACTAGTATCACAAACAGGAAACTGACATTACTATATTGTGTGTGCGTAGTTCTCTGCCATTTTAAACATGTGTAGACGCCTGTACAATAATCCAGATACAGAACTATTCTATCACATAAGTCTACTGGTGTTGAAATTTTACCAGCTGGAGTAAAGTGTAGAAAACTTACCTCCCTTTAAGTCCTCTTACACTTGGAGTTTATAATAAAAATGTCTTAAGTATTTCCTCTGCGTACATGGAGAGCCACATCAGACAATGTTATACTTTTTGCTTTGACCTTCAGACAATTTTAAAAACTCAGGAACAGAAGAAAAGTCTATTGTATTTACCTATATTTTTGTTCTTTCCATTTTTCCTTCTTTCCTGATGTTGCAAGAATCCTTTTTATTATCTCCTTTCTGTTTAGAGAACTTCCTTTAGCCTTTCTTTTAGGGTACGTCTACTGGCAACACATTTTCTTAGTTTTCTTTCATTTGAAAATGTCTCGATTTCCCCTTCATTTCTTTTTTTTAATGAAAGCTTTATTGAGATATAATTCACATGCTATACAATTTATCCAAAGTGTACGATTCAATGTGAGTTTTGTATATTTATAGATATGTGTAACCATTACCAGTCAATTTTAGAACATTTTCATTACCTCAAAAGAAACTCTGTACCCTTAGCCATCACTTCCCTACCCTGCTTTCCCCCTCCCTACTTCCCCCAATCCTAAATAACTACTAATCTACTTTCTATCTCTATAGACTTCATTATTCTGGACATTTCATATGAATGGAATTATGTAATGTGTGATCTTTGTGTCTGGCTTCTTTCACTCAACATAATGCTTTCAATGTTTATTCATATTGTTGCATGTATCAGTATTCCATTCCTTTTTATGGCTGAATAATATTGCATTTTTCAGATATACCACAATTTTTTAATGCATTTGTCAGATGATGTACATTTGGGCTGTTTCCACCTTTTTGAATATTATGAGTAATGCTCCTATAAACATTCGTTTTTTTATGTAGACATATATTTTCATTTATCTTGAGTATACATACACTTAGGAGTGGAATTGCTGGGTCAAATAATAACTCATGTTTAACTATTTGAAGAACTGCAAGACCGTTTTCCAAAGCAGCGGCACCATTTTACATTCCCACCAGTAGTATGTAAAGATTCCAATTTCTCCACATCATCATCAGCACTTGCTATTATCTGACTTTTTGATTCTAGCCCTCTTAGTGGATGTGAGGTAGTATCTCATTGTAGTTTTGCTTTGAGTTTCCCTGATAATTAACGATGCCAAGCATCTTTTCATGTGTTTGTTAGCCATTACCTCTTCATTCCTGAAGGATCATTTTGCCAGATATGGAATTCAGGGTTGACAGTTCTTTTCTTTCAGCACTTGAAAAATGTGCCACTTCCTTCTTAACTCCATGCTTTCTGATGACCAATCTTGTATCACTTGGTTTCCCACCTCTAGTCTAGGTAAGGTGTCATTTCTTTCTTGCTGATTTCAAGATGTTTCCTGTCCTCAGTTTTCTGAAGTTCGCCTATACCGTGTCTTGGTGTAGATGTCTTTGATGTATCCTCTTGGGATTTGCTCAGCCTCTGGGTTGATATCTTTTGCTAAATTTGAGAAATTTTCAGCCATAACTTCTTTTTCAGCCCCACATCTTTTCTCTTCTCCTTCTGGGACTCTGAAGACATGAATACCAGATCATTTGTTATAGTCTTACAGATCTCTGAGACTCTGCTCATTTTTTCCTAATCATTTTTCTTTCTGTTGTACAGATTGGATCATTTCTATTGCTCTGTGATCAAGGTCTCTGTCTCTTTCCTCTGTCCTCTCCACTCTTCTATTGAGCTCATTGTATTTTTCAGTTCTAAAATTTCCATTCAGTTCTTTTTATCTTCTATTTCCTTGCTGAGACTTTTTCTTTTTTTGCATTTCTTTTAAGTACATAAAAGCATTTTTATGATGGCTACTTTTAAAATCTTGTCAGATAATTCTAACATTTGTGTCATCTCGATGTTGGTGTCCGTTGATTGTCTTTTCTCATTCAAGTTGAGATTTTCCTGCTTCTTCATATGATGCCTGATTTTCAGTTATGTCCTGGATATTTAGAGAAGTATGAGATTCTGGATATTATTTAAATCTTGCATTTAGCAGTCCTCCTCTTACTCTGTTCTGCTAGAAAAGGAGAATCTAATCTCCTCCTTTCTGCCAAGTGGAGGTGGGAGTTCAGGTTCCCCACATGGCCTTCTTTGACATCCCAGAAAGAGACGAGTACCTTGTTACTGCTGGGGGTAATGGTGGTGGTGGAATGTCAGGCTCTCCAGGAGACTGCTTTGTTCACCATCCTGGTGGGGAGACAGAAGGGTATCATGTTACTGGGTGAGGGTGGAAGTTTGAGATCCTCATGTAACCCAAACTGATACTATGGGGAGGGGGCTCATTAGCCCCAAGCAGAGATGAAAATTTAGGCTCTCCACTCAGCCTTTGCTGATGGGAATGTGGGTGGAAAGCCATAGTTTTTCTTGTGATGCTTACTGGAGTAAGGCAGTTATTATCTAAAATTTTCTCTTTTGCTAAATTGCCCCTTTCCTGGTTCTTTGGTTAGAGGAAATATTCTTGCGAAATTTTTTGTCTACACCAATTGGCATTATGGGTTTCCAGCCTTCCCAGCACCTAGTCCAGGATATATGAGGCAGAAAGAAAACTCAGGGAAACCACTGCTGTGTCATTCCTCAGGTTCTGAGGTCCCTAGCCAGTTTGCCTTTCACCAACTGACAGTCTTCTTATCTTTGTTTTACATATAATATCAAAAGTTTTTATCTCTACTTAGCAAATTGGAGCAAGGGAGAATCATGTCAATTCCATTTCGGTCCCATTGGTAATTTTTTACTTAATTTTTAAAATAGGTAATACATTCACGTGGTTCTCTCCCCAATTCCCCGGGTCTCCCTAGCATAGAAAAACAGTCCTAATTATTTTGTGGATGGGTGGGTGGAGTATAGAGATTATGCAAATAAAAACAACTAAGAAAATATCCTTATTTTTCAACAAAAATAGTAGATACTGTTCCTGTTATATTGAACACTGATTTTTTAAAATTACTGTTAATTTTTAGCTTTTATCATGAAATATTACACACATTTTAAGTAATGCTGCTGTAAATATTCTTGAACATGTCTTCTGCTGCACATGTTTCAATCAGGCATATTTCCATGAGTAGAATCACTGTGTCTTAATGTTGGCATGTCTTCAGCATTGCCAGATAAAGCCAAAATGCTTTCCAGCATAGTTGTACCAGTTCACACCACCATCAGCCATATGAGAGTTCTCATTGCACCATATTCACTTCATCGTTTCATATTATCAATCTTCTACATTGAAGACATTCTAGGGATTGTGTAGTGCTGTCTCATTGTGGCTTCAATTTGCATTCCTTGGTTACTAAGGAGGTTGAGCCCTTTTCGTTGTCTATTGAGGCTTTGGATTTCCTCTTTTGTAAAATGTCTGTTCAAATCCTTTGCCCACTTTTCTACTACGTGGTCTGTTTTCTTCCTATTGGCTTGTGAGAGTTATTTACAACCTCTATATATGAGCCTTTGTTAGTAATATATGTTGCAGTATCTTCTATTTTGTGGCTTTTTTTTTCTCTTATAATGCTGTCTTTTAAATGAATAGAAGTTTAAAACTTTATTGTAGACAGACTTATCAGTCTTTTTCTTTATTATTAATGTTTTTTGTATCTTGTTTGAGAATTATTTCCCTAATCCAAGATCATGAAAACATTTGTCTACATTTTTAAAGACTTTACTGTGTTTCCTTTCCCCCATATATTTCTTCTAAATGTTTTTTTTAGCACTCTTGTGTCTTTCTATGTTGGTTATCCAAGTATTTAATTTGTTCTATATTTTATTTGACTCTACTGCCATTGCCTAGCACATAATAGATCAGTAAATGTATTGTATCTAGTTCCTCCATTAACTAGAGGACTTAAAGAGAGCTCATCTTAATCCTAATTTTTGAAAAAGAATGACTCAATGAATAAGTGAATGAATGTAGCACACAATGAATGCCAAGATACTTCGGTAAGTTTTTCTCTCACAAAATAAAAGGCAAAGCTAGGTATTTAGTGCATTATGGTAAAAGTCATTAAAAACATTTTCAATTTATCCTCCCTTCATCCCTCAGTGCTGACAATGTAATTTTGAACAGGATTGTGTTGTTACAGGTCTCAATATCATTTGAGGATGTGACTGTGGACTTCAGCAGAGAAGAGTGGCAACACTTGGACCCTGCTCAGAGATGCCTATACCGGGATGTGACACTGGAAAACTACAGCCATCTGCTCTCAGTCGGTAAGCTCTCAGCCACCCTAAGTGTCTACCAGGGAACTCAGTAAGGCTGTTTCCATTTTCAGCTGCTGAGTGCTCTAGGACATCTCAAATGTGTGATGGTGCCATCCTTGATTTGTCTAGAGTCTTCAGACCCTTTCCGGCACTATTATTATTACTCAATTCCCAGCGAAATGTGATTACTTTTCTGTAAAAAAAACATATGGAAGTGCCATTGATAGATCCCTGAAACTCATTTAGCTGGACCTAATCCTGTATCATGTCTTGTTAACAGGGTACCAAGTTCCCAAACCAGAAATCATTTTCCAGTTGGAGCAAGGAGAAGGGCCATGGATGTTGGAGAGGGAAACCCCACATCAGAGCTATTCAGGTGAGTGAGTTTGACCCAGGCAGATGGAAGTCATGGAAGTAAATCTCACTTTTGTAACAGAAGTCGGTACCTTCCAAAGGCTGTGAAGATAATCTGTCTTAAAAGTTCTAAACTTTTGGATTTGCTTGGAGATAGTTGATATAAGTTTTTCTGATATCTAAATGCTATTTCCAGGTATGACTCTTGTCACATCTATTGTCTTCTTCTCTTGGATTTTTGACAAAAGAGCTGTCTCTAATCCTGTACACTGGATTACATACATACCATCCAATTTTATCTAGGACTTTTTATTCTTCCTGCTCCACCTCCTCCCCCTTTATCTTAGATTCTTTCCTCATACATTCAGGTATTTTAAATTTTCTTTCCTTTTATTCCAATTCCTCATATCCATTACTTATGCCTCTTCCCACAGGCAACTGGTCTAATATAATTTATCTTTGAATTTGTATGGTATTCTCTTAAAGCCTAAAGTATTGGTTTATGAGTATATATTTTTAGTTTATATAAATTATATTGTGCTATGTGTCTTAATTCTTTTCTTTTTTTCACTCATCTCTAAGTTCTGTCCATATTGCAGTGTGTTCATCTGACTTTGTTCCTTCAAATTGCATAGTATTCCACAGTGTGCCAGCACCACATCTTACTTACCCATTCATCCCATAGTGGAAACTAGGGTTGTCACTAACTCCCGGCTGATACAAACAACTCTACAATAAATTTCTACATAAACGTTCCCTTATGGATCTAATTGAGTTTTGCAGAATTATCATCCTGAATTCTCTGTCATTTAAGTTACATATTTCTATGTCTTTAAGCTTATTTTCTGGAGATTTTTCTCTTTCTCTCTGAGCTTCCTTTTCACTTTGGTTGTTCATGGTGTTTAATGGAGTATTTCTCCACCTGAGCATTAGTGGAAGTGTATCCTCCTTTTTTTCTTTTTCCTGAGAGATTTATTATATAAACATCTCTCTTTAGCCTATTGATAAGAAGGCATTTTTCTTTTGGTTTCCAGTAGGTAGCATCTAAGCCTCTTAGATTCTACTTTATATGAAGTCTTAATAATGCCTTTTTTTTCTTATAAATATTCGATCACTTGCTACCCTCAGTCTCAGTCTCTGTCAGTGTTATTGGCAGTTTTGGTAGTGTTTGCTCAGATTCCCCTGGGGCTCAGCAGTGTTCGGTCTTGGAGGAAATGGGGAGAGGTGCCCTCTGGGTTGGAGGATGGTAGCTGCAGCTCAGCTTGGCATTTTGCAACCGTGGCTCGTAATAATCAACTGTTACTTCTCTGCCATCCCCACTTCTCCATTTTTCTGCCCTGATACCTGGGCACTGCCACTGCGTGGAGCTCACAGCTCTCTCAGGCAAGGCTGTTCAGATAATCCACTGCACCTTCTCCCCTGCAGGGAGTTCTGACTGCAAGAGGCAGCTTCTTTGTTTCTCCTAGTCTACCGCCAGTCGCTTGTGGATCTGACCTATTGTAGCTCTTATTAGCAGATCCCTCGCTCAGACGTGCTACTATGCAGGTTGGGTGTTTTTTGTTAAGTTAGATGTTCAGCTTATTTTTGTTTCAAGAGGAGAGATCTGGGGACATCTCTCACTCCACCATGTTTCTGACATAATTTAATCCATTAACATTTAAAGTAATTATTGAAAAAATAATTGTTGATATGTAGTTGCTGCCATTTTATTATTCATATTTTTTACACTTTTTTCTTTTTATTAAAGAAATCCCTTTAATATTTCCTGTAATACTGGTTTAGTGGTGATGAGCTCCTTTAGCTTTTTCTTGTCTGGGAAGATCTTTATCTGTCCTTTGATTCTCAATTATAGCTTTGCTGGGTTTGTATGTCTATTTTCTTTGGCAAGTTAAAGAAGTTTCTCATTATTATTTCTTCAAATGGATTTTCAAATCTTTGCTGTCTCTTCTTCTGGTATCCCTATGATACGAATGTTGGTACATTTGATGTATCAGAGGCCCCTTAAACTCTCTCTTTTTGGGGGGGAATTCTTTTTTCTTATTGCTGTTCTGATTGGGTGTTTTCTGCTACCTTATCTTCTAAATCACTGATTAGACTTTCCGGTTCATCTAATCTACTGTTGATTCCCTGTGATCTATTCTTCATTTCAGTTATTGTATTCTTAATTTTGACTGGTTCTTTTTTATGTCTTTTATCTCAGTTTTTATGTGTCCTAGCTCTTTGTCGATGTTCTCACTGAGATCACTGAGCATTTTTATAACCAGTGTTTTGAACTCTGCATCTGGTATATTGCTTTTTTCCATTATGCTTAGTTCTTTTTCTAGAGTTTTGTTTTCTTCTTTCAGTTCAGACATATTTCTATGTTTTCCCACTTTTCCTGCCTTCTTATGTTTGTTTCTATGTATTAAGTAAAGCTGCTATGTCTCCCTGCCTTTGTATAGTGGCCTTATGTAGTAGGTGTCTTGTGGGGCCCAATCTCCCTGGTCACCTGAGCCAGGTGCTTCAGGTGTGTCCCTTGTATGGGTTGTATGTGCCATCCTGTTGTAGTTGAGCCTTGGTTGCTGTTTGGACATCAGTGGGAAGGATCGACCCTTGGGCTTACTGCCTGTGAGAACTGGCCATGACTACAGTAGAAGAGCTGCTGTGCAGGGGATGACCCTATGGAGCAGAATTCGCTTTAGTGGGGCCCTAGTGACTACCCAGTCTGCCTAAGGGTGTGTTGTCCTCAGATGTGGCCCTGGGTAGTGCACTGGCATGGTCTGAAGCCAACCACTAGGCATACTAGTCCTGGGACCTCCTGGGAGGTACTGCCACAGGAAAAGTTCAACTAAACCTTGTGCTCTGCCTAAGGCAACCTGGCATGAGCCACCAAGCAATCAGCAGGTGGCCACCACCAGTGCTGGGCTTGAAGGTGCCTCAAGAGGCCAAGCCTTGAACCAAACCCAGTTTCCACTAGTGACAGGCTTGGGGTTGCTCAGCAAGAGTTATGGGGCATGTACAGGCCAGATACTTCTTGTTTTGGTTTTGTGAACCTTTGAGAGATTTTAGGACAGTCTGCAGCATGTGCCAAGACAAGCCATTCATATGGAAAAGCCACTTAAAGTGGCTTGGGTGGGCCCACAAGTTGGGTCAGGCTGGGTCTCAGGGAAGTCACCAGGGCTGTGTGAGACTAGTGTTAGCCAGTTTGATGGAGAGACAGATATAGTGGCCACCTCCATCTGCATGCTGGGAGTGGGAAGTCTCAACAAAGAAACAATGGATTCTACCAGTACTTCTGCCTGGGAGAAAGCTGCCCCTCCAGCTCTTGCCCTGAAGCAAGACAATTCAGTTCCAACCCTATATGTCCTTGGTGCCTTTCAAGCTGCTGCTCCAGTGCTGGAGCTCAGAGTGAGTGAGTCCATCAGGGAGTGATTTTATGTGCGGACCCTATAAGTGAAGTGCCTGGGTCTCCAGCTGGACTCTGTCTCACTCAGTCACAATCTCTGCTGGTTTTCATAGTCAGAACTTGTGGGAACTTCTCTTCCCAGCACTGGAACCCTGGGCTGGGGAGCCTGGTGTGGGGCTGGGCCCCCTCGCTCCTCAGGGAAGACCTCCACAGCCTAGATATCCCTCATGATTTTTAACTGCCACACACAGGTGTGGGACCAACCCCTTTTGTGTCTCTACCTCTCCTACAAGTCTGTATATCCTTAGTTGTAGGATTTCTGTTCAGCTTTACTTCAGGTGATTCTCAATTATGGTTGTTCTATAGTTTAGTTGTAATTTTGATGTGGTCATGAAAGGATGCAAACACAGTGTTTACCTACTCCGCCATGTTGACTGGAAATCTGAAGTTCATTTTTTGCACATGACTATACAGTCATTTCAACATCATTTATTTAAAAAATTATTCTTTCTCCACTGAATTGCCATTGTACCTTTATTGATAATCAGTTGTCGTTTGTGTACTGATATCTTTCTTAACTCTTCATTCTGTTCCATTAATCTATTCATCTATCTTTACACCACTCCCATACTGTTTTGATTAGTGTAGCTATGTAATAAATCTGAAATCATGTAGTGTTTGTCCTCCAACTTTGTTTTCTTCTCTTTCAAATTGTTTTGGCTATTCTAAGGCCTTAATATATATCTATATGAATTTTAGAATTAGTTTTTCAGTTCTAGAAAAGTGAATTTTGATTAGGGTTACATTGACTGAAATCAGTTTGGAGAGAATTGAAGTCTTAACATTATTGGGTATTTCAATCCATGACCAATTATATTTTTCTCAGCAATGTTTTCTACTGTTCAGTGTACAGGTCTTATGCATCTTTTGTCAGATTTATCCCTAAGTATACTATTTTTTCCAGCTTTACTAAGATATAATTGACATATAACATTGTGTAAGTTTAAAGTGTACAATGTGTTGATTTGATACATTTATATATTGCAAAATGATTACTTCTGTAGTATTAGCTAACCCCTCCATCCTGTCACATAGTGACCATTTCTTTTTTTGTAGTAAGAACATTTTAGATCTACTCTCAACATTCAAGTATATGATACAATATCACTAGCTATAATCACCATGCTGTACTTCAGATCCCCAGAACTTTTTTTATCTTTTAACTGGAAGTTTGTACTCTTTGATAGGGAGAGAGAAACCACATACTAATTTGAACAGGGAAAGTATAACATAAAGAATTATTAGCTATAGTGAGATTGCAGTAATAAGGGATTGGCTAGTAAAGGTAAAGAGATCTCTAAAGAATAAAGGAATAGCAAGACTAAAGAACAGACAGTACCTCTAGGACTGTAATGGAGCAGCCAAGGAAATGCTTCCCCCACTTCCAAGGGATGAGACCCAGAATTTTTCAGGGGGGCATAGCTGTGTTCATGGCATGGCAAAACAGTTTCTGTGCCATGCTGGTGGAACTTGCTGGAAATCTGCTCTCTGGGATTCCAGAGAAACCTGACCATGGGTAAATGTCTTAATGGAGGTATTCCACTACCAATCATCTGAGAGAAGTGCCACGGTAAACCACTGGGTGCTGCTGGTTACAATTCACTGCAGAGCCTAGAGCTAGGGAAGCTACTGGTGCTGCAGGAGCTGGATACTAGAGGTTACCCATTGCAGGAGCTGAGTGTCAAAGAAGCCACCTACACTGTAAGACCTGGATGCTGGGGAAGTTATATGTGCATCAGGAGCCAGATATTGGCAAAGCCACCCACACTGCCTGAGACTGGTGTTAGACAAGCTGCCCTAGTTGGAAGAGCCTGCTGAGAGCTCACTAGAACCAGGAAGCAAAACTTTTTCCTCCTGCAATGTCTCTCCATTACCCTCTACTAACCAAGCTCATCATTGTGCCAGCTGGCAAAGGGAATAACATATTTAAAGAAACACAGATTCATTTTTATAGAATGGACAAGGAAGCAGGAATTTGGAATTGAAAGACAATAAATTGATAACTGGCACACTTATTCTTCAGTTTTCCAAAGCAACGCATGGAAAATATTTAGTAAAGTTAAATTTGTTGAATTTGGAAAGAGAGAGAGAAAAGGACATTTTGCTCTCTTTCAGAGGATTTTTCAAATGTCTGCTCAGAGGAATTCAAAGGACCATAGATTACATTTGAAAAGGGAAGACAACTATGCTAAATGTTAACAATTTTAGCCTTTGCATATTAATTCATTCTGTTAGAACACAAAACTGCCAAATTGAGTATCAATATGAGTTGTACCATATCTGCTTTATAAATTCATAGAACCTTCCTAGAGGTGTATTGAAATTAGAGCTAATATCAAGAATAATCCATTTTGAATATGCACAGAGGAACAAAACAACAAGCTTAATATAAATGTATGTCTCTCATATAAGAATTCTGAGGTGAATGGGTCCATTCAACATGTCACCTCTAATCTTGATGCATCATTCTGGGACCATGTCCCAAATCATTGCTCTGCCATCTCTTAGGGCAGTTGTCAGCTACATGATTAATATTGGATGATTGTTGAGTCCAGTAGAAAGGGAAAGGAGGAATAAAGAAGATTTGCCCCCAGAAAGCGGAGAAGTGGGGCAAGACTGCAGAGAAGCAACAGGTGATTTTTTACTGGCCCCGGTTAACTGAGGCTGAGCCACAGCCCCAACCCTCAACCCAGAGGGCCCTTCCCCCCATACCCTCCAAGACCTATCACCACAGAGCCCCAGGAGAATCTGAGAAAATGCTGCCGCTGAGACTAAAGCTACCTGTCACAGCCTCTGGAGCTCTCTGCAGGAGGAGGAGGAGAGAAGAAGGAGGACAAGTTCTTGTGGCAGAGTTCCCTGAACAGCTCTGCCTTGGAAAACTGTGAGCTGTGGCCAGCTGGCTGCAAGGCACAGTCATCAGGGCAGAAAGCAGAGAAGCAGGGTGGGACCGCATAGGAACAACAGTT
>NW_011889168.1:3765371-3765728 GCF_000151845.1 Pteropus vampyrus | reverse complement strand
AAAGCAGAGAAGCAGGGTGGGACCGCATAGGAACAACAGTTGATTTTTGCTGGTGGAGATTGCAAAACTGAGGCTGAGCTACAGCCCCCAACCCCAACCCAGAGGGCCCCCCACTACCCTCTAGACCAATCACTGCGGAGCCCCAAGGGAATCTGAGCAAACGCTACAGAAACTGCTAGGGATCCTAGAGGCTTAGACGCCACCTACTGGAAACCAAAAGAAGAGTGCCTTCTTTGCAGCAGGCTAAAGAGAGACCTTTATATATATAATAAATCTTCGTTCTGGAAAAACAACAGAATACACTTCCATTAATGCCCAGGCAGAGAAATAGTCCATTAAACACCATGAACAACCAAG
>NW_011889168.1:3761781-3765321 GCF_000151845.1 Pteropus vampyrus | reverse complement strand
ATATAATAAATCTTCGTTCTGGAAAAACAACAGAATACACTTCCATTAATGCCCAGGCAGAGAAATAGTCCATTAAACACCATGAACAACCAAGGAATCAGAGCATCTCAGAAAGAAAGAGAAAAATCTCCAGAAAATAAGCTTACAGATATAGAAATATGCTACTTAAATGACAGAAACTTCAGGATGGTACTTCTGAAAAAACTCAATGAGATCCAAAACAAATAATATCAACAATTTCAGGAATTTAAAAAAACAACTAAACGAGCAGAGCTAAAAGGTTGAAACCCTCAAGAAGAATAGAATAGATAATCTGGAGATGAAGAACACACTGCAAGACTCGAAAAATGAAACAGCAAGCCTGGGAAATAGTTGACCAAATGGAGGAAAGGATCAGTGATATCAAAGACAGAAATCTAAAAATAAATCAGAAAGAAGAAGAGAAAAACTGAAGAATGAAAAAGAATGAAAGAGAAATACAAGAACTAGCTGATACCATCAGGAGAGGAAACATAAGAATAATGGGCATTACCGAAGGCGAGGAAAAGGAGCAGGGACTAGAAAGCATTTTCAGACAAATAGTGGACAAGAATTTCCCAAATCTAAGGAATGAGCTGGAGCTTGGAATTCAAAAACTTAACAGAACACTCAATTATCTCAACCCAAAAAGACTTTCACCGAGACACATTGTATTAAAGTTATCAAAAATCAATGACAAAGACAGAATTCTCATGGCAGCCAGAGAGAAGAAAACGGTAACTTATAAAGGAAAACCCATTAGAATATCATCGGGCTTCTCAGCACAGACCTTGCGAGCTAGAAAGGAATGGAACCAAATATTTAAACTATTAAGTGAAAGGAACTACCAGCCTAGAATAATGTATCCAGCTAAGCTCTCCTTTAGATGTGAAGGAGAAATTAAGACCTTTCTAGACATAAAAAATTTAGGGAATTCTCCACTACGAGGCCTGCACTGCAGGAAATACTGAAAGGGGTCAGCTCACCTAAAACAAAATAACAACAACAACAATACAAAATTAGGAGTAAAGTGACTATCAGGCAAATAGAAGCAGAGGACTGTAACCTTTATTAAGAGCAGGGCATTATAATTTAAATAATAAGAAGGGAATTGCTATAACAAGATAGTAATGAACGTTCAGTATACATAGGGACAAATTGAGACAACAATGGCATAATAGGGGAGGATTCAAAGATCCAAATTCACAAGGCACGCACAGAAGAAAATGGACTAATATGGATATATAACTATCCTTTATATATTCGTAATGGAAACCACACACCAAAGATTCAGAACTGAAATATATAACATGAAACAAGAAGAACCAGAGGCAAAACCCACAAAAGTCAACCAAAATAAAGAAAACAGAAACACATGGACAAGGAAGCAATGGAAACACCGAGCTACCAGAAAGGAAAAGATAAAATGGCTATATGAAGACCTCATATTTCAATACTCATCCTAAATATAAATGGACTGAATTCACCAATAAAAAGGCACAGAGTTGCAGAATGGATCAAAAAACAAAACCCAACCATATGCTGCCTCTAGGAGACATATCTCATCTCCAAAGACAAATATAGACTCAAAGTAAAAAGGTGGAAAATGATATTTCAAGCAAATGACATTCAGAGAAAAGTGGAAGTAGCGGTACTAATATCAGATGAAATAGATTTGAAAATAAAAAAGGTAAAGAAAGACACTTCATAATGATAAAGGTAATCATGCACCAAGAAGACATAACATTTATTAATAACTGTGCTCCCAATCATGGAGCCCTGCAATACGTAAAGCAATTACTAACAGAACTAAAGGGAGAAACAGACCAAAACACTATTGTAGTAGGGGACCTAAATACTCCACTGTGGGATATGGACACATCATCCAAACAGAAAATCAATAAGGAAATGCCATCCTTAAATGACACATTAGACCAACTGGACATTTACAGAGCCTTCCATCCCAAAACGGCTGCGTATATATTCTTCTCTAGTGCACATGGAACATTCTCAAGGATTGACCACATACTGGGACACAGAGATAGCCTCAACAAATATAAGAGGGTTGAAATCATACCACCATATTCTCTGATCATAATGCTTTGAAACTACAGATCAACTGCAAAAAGAAATCAGGAAGAACCATAAATACATGGAGATTAAACAGCATGCTACTGAAGAATAACTGGGTCAGAGAAGAAATAAAAACAGAGATCAAGAGATACACAGAAATGAATGATAATGATAGTACAACATATCAAAACTTATGGGACATGGCAAAAGCAGTCATAAGAGGAAAGTTCATATCATTACAGGCCTATCTCCAAAAACAAGAATGAGCCCAAATAAATAACTTAATGCTTCATTTTTAAAAACCTAGAAAAGAAATAACAAATGAAGCCTAAAATCAGCAGATGGAAAGAAATCATCAAAATTAGAGTAGAAATAAATGAAATTGAAAACAAAAGAACAATAGAAAAAATAAATGTGACAAAAAGCTGGTTTTCTGAGAAGGTTAATAAAATTGGCAAACTCCTGGCTAGACTCACTAAAGAAAAAAGAGAAAGGACACAAATGAACATAATAAGGGATGAAAGAGGGGAAATTATGGCTGATATCACAGAAATACAAAAAAATCATAAAAGAATACTATGAAAAATTATATAATAACCTAATAACCTGAAACTTAATAACCTAGAAGAAATGTACTGGTACTTAGAAAAATACAACCTTCTTGGACTGAATCAAGATCTGGAAAATCTAAATAGAACTATCAGCAGTATGGAAATTGAAACAATCATTAAAAACCTACCAAAAAGTAAAAGTCCAGGAGTAAATCGCTTAACCGGTGAATTCTACCACACGTTCAAAGAAGATTTAATACCTATTCTCCTCAAACTCTTCCAAAAAATCGAAGAGAAGGCAATATTTTCCAACTCTTTTTATGAGACCAATTATTACCCTGATACCAAAAGCTGGTAAAGATAACACAGAAAAAGAAAACTACAGACCAATATCTCTCATGAACATGCAAAAATCCTAAATAAGAAACTAGAGAACTGAATACAGCAACATATTAAAAAGATTATACACCACGATCAAGTGGGCTTCATCCCAGGGGCACAGGGATGGTTCGACATATTTAAATTGACTAATGTGATACACCACATAAACAAATTTAAAAATAAGAATTATATGATCATACCAATAGGTGCAGAAAAAGCCTTCGACAAGATACAGCATCCATTTGTGATCAAAACACTTAATAAAATTGGTATAGAAGGAAAGTATCTTAACATAATAAAGGCCATCTATGACAAACTCTCAGCCAACATTATATTTAATGGTGAAAAACTAAAAACCTTCCCTCTAAGATCAGGAACAAGGCAAGGCTGTCCACTATTGCCACTGTTATTCAGTATAACATTGGAAGGAGGTCCTAGCGAGTGCAATCAGACAGGAAAAAGATATAAAAGGCACCCAAATAGGAAATGAAGAAGTCAAACTGTCACTATTTGCAGA
>NW_011889168.1:3724590-3760872 GCF_000151845.1 Pteropus vampyrus | reverse complement strand
TGGTACAGCCACTATGGAAAACAGTATGGAGGTTCCTCAAAAAACTAAGAATTGATCTACCATATCATCCAGCAATCCCTCTACTGGGTATTTACCCCCAAAGACTTGAAAACCCTTATTTGAAAAGATATTTGCACACCGATGTCCATAGCAGCATTATTCACAGTTGGCAGCGCATGGAAGCAACTGAAGTGTCCTATGATAGATGATTGGCTAAAGAAGCTGTGGTGCATATATACAATGGAATGTAACTCAGCCATAAGAATAGATGAAATACTGCCATTTGCAACAACATGGATGGACCTCAAGATAATCATGCTAAGCGAAATAAGCCAGACAGAAAAAGTTGAGAATCGCATGATATCACTTATATGTGGAATATAAACCTAAAAACAACAAATGAACAGGACAAACAAAGAGAGACTCATGGACATGGATTATAGACTAGTGGTTACCAGAAGGTAGGAGGAAGTGGGGAGAGGGGAGGTAAATGGGGTAAAGAGGGTCATATAAGTGGTGATAGAAAGAAATCTAACTACAGGAGGTGAAGACACAGTGTAAATATATATATACCTTACTTTTAAAGTGTACAAATGAAACTCATTGGATCTCATTAACCAATGTTTCTCATGGACATGGACTATAGGCTAGTGGTTACCAGAGGACTATAGAGTAGTGGTTACTAGTGGGGTGGGGGAGGAGGGGGAGGCAGATGGGGTTAAGAGTGTCAAATATAGGGGGTTATGGGGAGGGTGAAGTGGGTAAAGGGGACGAGCTATATGGTAGCTGAAGGAAACTGGACTTTGGGTGGTGAACACACAATAGAATATACAGATGTCAAATGATAATGTACACCTCAAAATTATATGATTGTATTAACCAATGTTACCCCAATAAACTTAATTTAAAAAGAAAGAAAGAAAAAGACGATTTGCCCACTGTTTTAAGGCCTTGCCTGGAAGTGCACATATTACTTCTGCTCATACTCCATTAGTGAGAACAAAGTGAAGCTGGTTAATTTTATGCCCAGCTACATTCTGTTACTATAATAGGAGAGGTAAATAGATTTGGATGGATGACTTGAAGTTTCTGCCATAGATGGCTTTCTCTCTTCTATTTTACATTTGTTAAAACTATATATTCCTGGGACCTAGGAAGACTAGCAGCTGACTATAGAGTTGGAGCACATATACCTATTGACTGTTTGTCTATGTCAAGATAGCTGATGTTGCAACAGTTTTTCCTATAGATATAAAGGAATTGGTGTTTGAGGCACATAAATATAATGTTGATGCTCATATTTGTTCAGAGGGAAAAGCAAGAGGAAGCAGAGAAATTAGTAAGATTTTAGAGCTGATATGTAATAAGGACATACTATCTGAAATACTTCTTGAAATCCAGGCTTCCCTTTAACAGATTTCAGTTTCTTCTTCTGGTTATTTGACTCACTATCTAGACCTCCTACTAATGGATATAGATTCTAAGGGTTCAAATTCCATCCTTCTCACTTATTTTGCTATTTGATCTTCAGCAAGTTACATAACTTCTCTGTGCTTCTGTTTTTTCATCTGTGAAACATGATTGATAATGATAGCTACTTTTTAGAGTTTGGTGAAGATTAAATGAGCTGTTATGTGTAAAGCATTTGTAACAGTGCCTGGTCCATCACAAATGGTATATAATTGTTTGGCATATAGTAAATGTTCTAGAAGAATTTTTTGTATTACTACATTATTACTATTTTCATTATTGTCGTATGGACTCTTCAATTCTCTGTATTCATCCTGTCTGAACTATACATTCCCTCTCTCCTCTGCTAATTGTTCTTTGCATTATTATTATTATTATTATTTACTTTTAGATGAAGATATTGGACTAACCCAACAACAGAGAATTTCGGGAGAAGTTTCATTCCACTGTGAGAAATTTAGTCAATCCATAGAAGATTCATTGTGTTTCATTTTAGAAGGATTGTGGCAAGATAAAGACCAGCTAGAGAGATATCAAGAAAACCAAAATAATTCATTAAGTCATGTGAAAGTATTCATTAAGGAGAGGAGCTATGGATGTAAAAACATTGAAAAAATAATTTATGTGAGTACCAAGCTTGTTCCTTCAATTAAAAGATTCCATAACGGTGACACATTTGGAAAGAGTTTGAAGCATACTTTAAACTTATATAATCATAATAAAAGCAATGCAACAATGAACCTTAATAAGATTTTTGGGAATGGCAACAATTTTGCCCATAGCTCTTCCTCTGCTAAGAATAAGAATAAGAATGCTAATACGGGAGCAAATGCTTGGGAACATAATCAGTGTGAAAAACACCTTGGCCACACACAAGTTCTCAACCATCAACAGAAAATTCATACCGGGGGGAAACTTTATGTATGTACTGAATATGTAAAGAGCTTCACCCAGAAGTCACATCTCTTTGAGCATCAGAGAATCCATGCTGGAGAAAAATCCCATGAATGCAACAAAAATGAGAAAGTCTTCACTCAGAAGCCACAAACTGATGTAGCTCAGAGTGTTTATACAAGAGAGAAACCCTATATATGTACTCAATGTGGGAAGGTCTTTACTCTCAAGTCAAACTTCATTACACATCAGAAGATTCATACTGGACAGAAACTCTATAAATGCAGTGAATGTGGAAAAGCCTTTTTCCACAGATCATATCTCTTTAGACATATGAGAATTCATACAGGAGAAAAACCTTATGAATGCAGTGAATGTGGAAGAGGCTTCTCCCAGAATTCAGACCTCAATATACATCAGAAAACTCATACTGGAGAGAAACTCTATGCATGCAGCGAATGTGGGAAAGCTTTCACAAGAAAATCGGCACTCAAGATGCATCAGAGAATTCACACAGGAGAGAAACCCTATGTATGCACTGAATGTGGGAAGGCCTTTATCCAGAAATCACATTTCAATACACATCAGAGAATTCATACTGGAGAAAAACCTTATGAGTGCAGTGATTGTAGGAAATCATTCACTAAGAAGTCACAACTCCATGTGCATCGACGAATTCACACAGGAGAAAAGCCCTATATATGTACAGAATGTGGAAAGGTTTTCACTCATAGGACAAATTTAACTACACATCAAAAAACTCATACCGGAGAGAAACCCTATATGTGTACTGAATGTGGGAAGGCTTTCAGTGATCAGTCAAATCTCATTAAACACCAGAAAACTCATACTGGAGAGAAACCCTATAAATGCAACGGTTGTGGAAAAGCTTTCATATGGAAGTCACGCCTCAAAATACATCAGAAATCTCATATTGGAGAGAGACACTATGAATGCAATGAATGTGGGAAAGCCTTTATTCAGAAATCAACACTAAGTGTGCATCAGAGAATCCATACAGGAGAAAAACCCTATGTTTGTCCTGAATGTGGGAAGGCTTTCATCCAGAAATCACACTTCATTGCACATCACAGAATTCATACTGGAGAGAAACCTTATGAATGCAGTGACTGTGGAAAATGCTTCACTAAGAAATCACAACTCCGCGTGCATCAGAAAATTCACACAGGAGAGAAGCCCAATATATGTGCTGAATGTGGAAAAGCCTTCACTGACAGGTCGAATCTCATAACACATCAGAAAATCCATACTAGAGAGAAACCTTATAAATGCAGTGACTGTGGGAAAACTTTCACCTGGAAGTCACGCCTCACTATCCATCAGAAATCTCATACTGGAGAAAGACACTATGAATGCAGTAAATGTGGGAAAGCTTTCATCCAGAAAGCAACACTAAGTATGCATCAGATAATTCATACAGGAAAGAAACCATATGCTTGTATAGAATGTCAGAAGGCTTTCACTGACAGATCAAATCTCATTAAACATCAGAAAACTCATAATGGAGAAAAACTTTATAAAGGCAGTGACTGAAAAAGTCTTCAGCAGGAAATTGCAACTGAGTATTCATTAGATGTTTCATAGTGGGGAAGAAGAGTGCCTGATGCTGCAGTCATTGTGCAGAGGAAAGGAGATATGAGAGACTACAACTTAAGGAACAGAGACAAACAAAGCCAAGTATCCTTCAAAGATAAATAACTGCATCACCACAGTTGATATACAATTATACGTGTAGGGAGAGTCTTCAAAAGCATTTGAGCAATAGTCATTTTTGAGTTTATAATTATAATACAAGAACTGTCAAGCTCCTGCAAGTGGTAGAAACAGAGATTCCCAAGAGATGACTTGCGATCTCTTATGTTTCACTTTTTGGATAAAGGACTTTATAAATTTAGCACTGATCAGTTCTTCATAGCCTGGGATGTAAAAGTACTCAATACTGGTTAAAATTATTTTCAAATTTCTAGAGTGTGAGAAGCGTTTTCAATGTCCAGATACCTGCAGGGCACTGAAGTCAAGGCAAAAACCTATTTGGGAATGCAGATCTCTGCATTGAAGCCAGAAGCTTTTGCAATCATTGACATTTAAGATACAGAAAAGACTGCCATGAGGAACTGTTTTTTCTCTTCCCTTTGAGAAGTCATCATGTTATATTTTTAAAAAATAAAATAGAATTTTTAAATTTAAAGTCTGACTTTATGCATTGGCAAATTAGACAAAGCTCTAGCCTATGTAACAGGAATATAGTTATTAAATATCATACACATCTAAAGGTGGCAATTGTTCCCTTATTAATTCCATGCTGTGGCAGCAGGTGATGATTCACACTTGAAAAAAACTATGCATACTTTTTAACCTATACCCCAAAAGCTATCATTTACATAAGTTGCAGACCACAGGTTTCTTATCCCCTTAGTAACTTACCTTGAGCCACAGGACACTGGACTTTCAGTCTTGTCCACTACAGCCTCTGCTTTCTTTAGGATTTTGAAAAAGAATCTTTGAGAAATTGGTTTTCAACACATAAAATTTTGAATTTGTTTTTCATTCAATTTGATTAAGATATATTCATTCTACATGCATATTAAGTGTATTTTCGTGTAGATTGCTATGGGATAAAGTCACTTACTTTGTATTATAGTTGGTTAGTCTAAGATATGTTTATAGTTTATTATACTTTAATAACTAGAAGACCTCTAGAAAGAACACTGCTTTTCTTTGAACACTGATATATAAACATTTTTTCATTTTTGCTTAAATAATTTTTACAGTACTCATAAGAAAAATGATTTTCTTTCTAGCGTACAGTCTTATTTTATACCTTTTTATTAAAGTATAATGCATACAGAAAATGCATATAACATACAGCTCAATGAATTCTCACAAAATGAACATACTCAAATCAAGAAACAGAACATGACCAACACTCTAGAAGCACTCCCTTTGCTCCCTTCCAGGGCTTACCACCATCACCTCCAAGAGTAAACACTATCCTGACTTCTAACAGCATAGATTAGTTTTTGTCTGTTTGGTATTTTAGATCAATTGAATGAAATGATTGTATTTTATATTTCAGTGTTTGTATTCTTTCATTCACATTATGAATGTGAGACTCACCTATATTGTTTAATGCAGTTGTAGATAATACATTCTTATTGTCATGTTATTCCACTGTGTGAATATTCTACAACATATTTATCTAGTCTACCATTGATGGACATTTGGGTTGTTTGCAACTTGGGGCTATTAAAGATATTGCTGCTATAAATGTTTTAGTTTCTATCTGTTAATGAACATATTTATGAATTTCCATGAGGTATATATCTAGAAGTGGAACTGTGAGGTCATAGAGTATCCATATAGTCAGCGTTAGTTTATAAAACTGGTTTTCCAAAGTGACTGTACCAACATAATACTTCCACCAGCACAGTATACAAGTTCCAGTTGTTCCACATCCTTGTCAACACTTGGTATTTTCCATCTTTTTTACTCCAGCCATTATGGTGGGTGTACAGTGATATCGCAGTGTGGTTTTAATATTTATTTCTTTGTCCTCCAATCCCACCAAGACAGCTGACTGATCTCTGAGCTCTGAGACCCAGGGATGGCCCTCACATGGCTGCACCATTTTGCATCCCACCAGCAATAGTAAGCAATTAGCTTAAATCTTCCCGCACACACAGAAGACCAAAGCCTTACGATTTAATTTGTTAATTGCACTAAACATTTGTGATATAAATAATCTCGACTCACCACAAAATCTCTCAGAAAATAGAGGAGGAATGATCACTCCCCAACTTTATGAGGACAGTATTACCCTGATACTTAAGCCATACAAACATATCACAAAAATAAAACTACAGACCATTGTTCCTCATGAATATAGATGTAAAAATCTTCAATAAAATATTAGCAAATTGAATCCAGAAAAGTATAAAAAAGGATTCTACATCATGACCAATTGAGGTTTATACTAGTGCTACAAAACTGCTTCGAAATTCAAAATCATTCAATATGATCTATCGTATTAATGGACTAAAGAAGAAAACTCACATGATCTATAGGTTCAATACAACTTTATCAAATTTCCAGCAAGACTTTCTTCCCCAGAAATTGATAAGCTAATCCTAAAATTTATATAAAAATTAAAAAGACCAATAATAGCAAAAAAGAATTTGCCAAAGAACAAAATGGGAGGACAATTACCTCACAATTTCAAAATTATTAGAAAACTACAATAATCAAGACAATATGGTACTGGCATGAGGATAGAGACATATGTCAATGGAACAGAATAAAGAGTCCAGAAATAAACTCTCATGCTTACAGTAAATGTATTTTTTACAAAGATGTGAAGGCAATTCAATGGAGAAAGAAGTCTTTTTAACATTTGGTTCAGAGGTAATTTAATACCCACACACAAAAAGATGAATTTAAATCTTATTTCATACCATACTAAAAATTAACTCAAAATGGATTAGAGATGTAAATATGAAATCTAAAATTATACAAGTTTTAACAGAAAACATAGAAAAAAATCTCAGTGTCCTTGTATTAAGTAAGGAATTCTTAGATAGGAAACCAAGAGCATGATCTATAAAGAAAAAAAAAAACAATAAATTCGACTTCATCAAAACCCTAAAGTTTTGTGCTTCAGAAGACACCATTAAGAAAATGAAAAGACAAAACACAAACCAAGAGAAAACATTTGTAAATCATGTTCATGATAAAAGACTTGTATCCAGAACATATAAAGAACACTTACAACTCAATAAAAAGAAGACAAACAACCCAGTTTTAAAATGGACAAAAGATTTGAAGAAATAGTTCACCAAAGAAGGCATACAAATAAGCACATAAAGAGATGCCCAGCAACATTAGTCATTAGACAAAATCTAATTAAAATCACAATGAAATTTAGTACTTTATGTGTACTAAAAAGGATATAATTAAAAAAGAATTATAACAAATGTTGGCAAGGATATGGAAAGTCAGGAACTTTCATACATTTCTGGTATGAATGCATTAAAATGGTATAGCCACTTTGGAAAAGTTTGGCAGTTCTTAAAAAGTTGATTATAAATTTACCATAGGATACAGCAATACCATTCCTATTATCTACCCAAAAGATATGTAAGATGTGTTCGCACAAATACTTGCACTTGAATATTCATAGCAGCATTAGTCATATGAGGCAAAACATAGGGAAAATCCAGTTATCTATCAACTGATGAATAGATAAACATGTGGTATATACAGCAATAAAAAGAAACAAATACTAATACAGGCACTTCACTTTATTGCACTTCATAGGTGTTGCATTTTTTACAAACTAAAGGAAAGACCCTCCACCAGCAAAATGATTAAGAATCACTTTTTTGCGATACTTGCTTTACTATGGTAGACTGGAACCTAACCCACAATATCTCCTAGATATGCCTATAAATACTACAACATGGATGAACCTCTAAAATAATATACTAAGTGAAAGAAGCAAGACACGAAAGGTCTAATATTGTATTTGTATACTGTATTTATGTGAAATGTCCAGAAAAGTCAAGTCTATAAAGATCTGTAGATTAGTGTTTGTCTAGGGGTAAGAATGGGAACAGTCATTAACTGTAAATTACTATAAGAGATATTATTGGGGTCGTATAAATGTCCTAGAATTTGATTGTGGTGATGGTTGCATGACTGGGTAAATTTAATAAAGTCCATTGAGGTGATCCTTAAATCTACTCCTGTTTAAACACCTGGATTCCCTGCCATAACATCTGTTGCCACCTACAGATAGAATAAAGTGTTGTCTTGGAGTCTGGTGTCTATTCAAGAATAAACTTTTGTTTAAAGAAGAAGTCATTGAACTATACAATTTAAATATGGAATATAAATTATACCTCAATAAAGTGGTTTCTTTTTCAGAGTTGTTTTGGGTGTTCTAGGTCTTTTACATTTCTATATGGCTTATAGAATAAGTTTGTCCATTTTAACAACAAAAAAGCTGCTGTGGTTTTTATTGGGATTGGTTTGAATCTATAGATCAGTTTAGGGATAATTGAAATGTTAACAATGCTGAGTTTCTGACCCATAAATAAAGTATATCTCTCCATTACTTTAAGTATTCTTTAATTACTCTCAGCAATATTTTGTAGTTTTCAGTGTACAGGTCTTTCACATCTTCTGATAAATTACCCCCTAAGTATTTCATATTTTTGATGCTATTTTACTTGATATTGTCTTATTTTCACTTTATTGTGTGGTATTTGTTTTTAATTTCAATTCCTTGTTAATTACTAATATATAGAATGTTTATCTTGTGCAGAATTTTAGAGGGAACAATCCCCACACAAAACTACCCTGACTTCTGACACCAACTGCAAGTTCAAGTTCAAGGGTCTCCAAGACCACCCTCGGGTTCAATAATTCACTAGATGTATTCCCAAAACTCACTAAAAGCTATTACAGTCCTGGTTACATTTTACTAGAGATTAAAATTAGCCAAGGGAAGAATCACATAGGGCAGAGTCCAGGAAGCTAACAAATACAGAACTTCAAGTTGTCTTCTACCAATGGAATCAAGGCAGCATTAATCTCCTAGCACTGATGTGTGGCAATAGCATTGAGTACTGCCAACCAGGGAAACGCACCCAAGCCTTGGTGTCCAGAGCCTTTAATGGGATTCCATCATGCAGGCACAGTTGACTGCTTACATGGTTGATCTGTTTCCAATCCTCAAGAGAGTAAGTTTTATGACCCAAAACTCCCACCCTTCATCATGTTGTTGATGTGGCTCTGAGCCCCCATCCTAAATCATATAGTGACTATCTGGATGGCATAAGGCCCCAAGGGAAGCAAAGACATTCCTATCAGGTATGATATTCCAAAGCCCTAGTGATTACTTTCCAGAAGCTGAGGGCAAAGGCCAGACTCCTCTTTTAGTAAGGTTAAATTATTTACTACACAGGCCTTTGACCAAGGCTCTTCCATAGCAAAATATATTTGTAGGGGCATCTACTTTTAGTATAACATTTATATGATATACAGCAATAGTAAAAAGTTGATCCATCCTATTACATACATTTTCATATTTTATACTAATTTGATTACTCTTCCCTTTGATATACCCTTATTGGTACCTTATGTACTTGTACAGAACTATTTAGCATAGAAATTAGCTGGTGGTTAGCTAAATCTATTTCTTCCTCAAGCCAGTCATTTTCCATCAGTATTATATCCTGAAAAGTCTTTAACTCAATTTCCCAATATATTTGACCATCAATATTAATGTAATCTTAGTAACAATGCCAGTGTTAAACTGCATACAATACTATACCTGCAGTCAACAATAATATACTGTTCTGTTAAATTTTATTAAAAAGGTAGATCTCCTAAGTGCTCATTCCAAAATAAAATAAAACACTCAAAAGACAACTGGCACATTACTAGAGTTCCACTCAGTCATCAAAAATTGATCCAGTTCATCTCCCAAAGCAACTCAAGCTTGTAGGTGACCATTTAAATTTGTCACTGGGAGTAGTCTTAGCAACGTATTTGTTCATTCTTTCAGGCATCTTGTATAACTGAGTTAAGAGATAATACCATTTCTTGCTTTGGGCCTCTCAGGGCATCAATATAAGGGATTTCTCTTGTTGCATAACCTCTTTATTCATTCTTTTACTCTCAGCTACTATTTCTCCTTCTCTACATTCATCATTAAATTTGACCAAAACTTTTCCACCTTTGCAAGGGACAATAGGTTTAGCCATTGTGCTGGTCCAGGTTGCCAGTAGTAATACCTGTCTGGCAAATGCCTCCCATTCAGTCCGCTCCCATTCAGTCCGTTCCCATTCATATAGGGTATTATTACATAGGTACAGAACTAGTAGGCTATCTCAACTACTAGGTAATACAACTACATTCACTGTCAACCCCAATTTTGCCAGGTGGAGTAAAGGCACACTATATCATATTAGGCCCTTAGAAATTCTAACGTTAACATTTTTATTATTTATTTATTTATTTATTTTTATTTTATATTAGTTTCAAGTACACAGTGCAATGGTTAGACAGTTATATAATTTATGAAGTGATTCCCCTGATTACTCTAGCACCCATCTGGCACTACATACAGCCATTACAATAATATTGACTATATTCCCTATGCTGTACTTACATCCCTGTGACTGTTTTGTAGCTACTAATTTGTACATCTTCATCTTTTCACCTTTTTTACCCAGTCCCAAAACCCACTCCCCTCCCCCTCTGGCAATCACCAGTTTGTTCTCTGTATCTGTGAGTCTATTTTCATTTAGTTTGTTCGTTTATTTTTTCCTTAGATTCTGCATATAAGAGAAATCATATGGTGTTTATCTTTCTCTGTCCAACTGATTTTACTCAGCATAATACCTTCTAGGTCCATTCATGTCATTGCAAATGGTAAGATTTCATTTTTATGGCTGAGTAATATTCCATTGTATATATGTACCATAACTTCTTTATCCAATCATCTATTGATGGGCACTTAGGTTGCTTCCATATCTTGACTAAAGTGAATAGCACTGCCTGACATAAACATTTAAAAGTACAGTTAATGCTTCTTGCTTAAGGACCATCCCTGATTTCTGCACCTGCACTTGCAGCCCTGGTCCTAAGACCGCTGAATCCTGTAGGGAAAATAAGAAAGTTGAGGTGATGTAGTCATACCAGCATCATTTACCACCTCCTATTCCTCAGATCTTTCTGAAAAGTTAAGGAGTCTATATACAGGAGACCCTTCCTTGTTCCATCGCCATGTTGAGTATGATCACACACTTGTGAAGACATGTAAGCCAGCCCTTCATGCCTTTACCTCCCCCAGTTTTAGACAACAAATGTTTCAATTTCCTATTCTAATTCTCTATTATACCACTACTTTGATGATATCTGTTTGCTCTTGTTGGGCATTATATGTTATTGTTATGGACTAAATTGGTCCCCTCCAAATTTATATGTTGAAGCCCTAACCCTCAATGTAGTCGTATTAAGGGATAGGTCCTTTAAGGATGTAATTAAAGTTCAATGAGGTTATAAGTGTAGAGTTCTAATCTATGCCAGTGAACTTGTATCTATGAAAAGGCAACTTGTATCTATTAAGTGCTCATCAGTGTGGGATATATTGAGAAGTATTTAAGAAGGCAGAGATATGTCAAAGTAGGCCATCAATGAGAGATATTCTCCAGTAGGTAAAAATTTATGAGTATGTTCAAATAGGATTTTCAATGTAAAATTACCAGTGAACAGGCATTTGCAAATCAGATTTGTAAATTGGGTTGTCAATGAGAAATATGCCCTTGGTGAGTATTTAAGAATAAAGAGATTTGTTATCAGTGATCATCAGTGGAATTATACCTGGGTGGGAGGAGGTAGTTATGAATATAGATCCTGGTAAATGTGGAGCTATCAAAAAGCGATACATTGATAAGTGCATATGAATGGGGAAATATACAATAGGCACTGGCAATGGGCTATTTATCAACGAGGGTGTTTGTGATGGGCATATTTGCAAAATGAGCTAGACAATAGGACATGCCAATAAGTAAGTGTTTAAAAAGTAAAGAAATTTGTCATCAAAGAGCACAAATGGGTTATACCATTGGGTAGATATTTAAGAATGTAGAGATTTTTTAATGGCCAAGTAACAGTGGAGTATGTATTATAGGGGTATTTTATAAGAAAAGATATTTTCAACAGGGATTATAAATAAGAAACATGCCAATGAGTGTTTATGAATAAGATTTTTCAATGACGGACATCAACAGGTGATACGTCAATGGTTTTTATTTCTCAATGGGAAGATTTCTCAAGAAGATTTATGAATGGAGATATTTTAAAGGGTTTTTTTGAATGGGGTAATTATTTTTTTCTCCAACAGGTTAATTAATGAAAGATTTGCCAATCAACAGGTAATTGGAAAGAGATTTGCCAATAGAATTATCAATGGAGATATGCCAGTGGGATATTTATAAAAAAGAAGATAGTGCAAAAGTGGATACAGTAAGCAGAATTCTAAGAATGAACCCTAATATCCATTTCACCTGCATATAAACTTCTCCCCTTAAATGTCGGTGGAACCAATGAATATGACGAGCCATAACCCCATGATTATATTATAACAAAAGGAATCTTACAAATGTAATTAAGGTTATAATCAGTTAACCTTACAATAGGCAGATTATCCAGGTGATTCTAATCTAATTAAGCTAATGCAAGCTTCAAAAATGCAGAATGGAGTTTGGAGAAACATAGTGGAGTGAGAGACATCCCCAGATCTCTCCCCTTGAAACAATAATAAGCTGAACATCTAAAACTCAACAAAAAACACCCAAACTGAACATCAACACATCTGAGCATGAAATCTGTGCATAAGAGCTATCGAAGGTCACAATCCCGGGTGTCAGGCATTGGACTAGGAGAAATAAAGAAGCTGCCTCTCGCAGCTGCCAGAGCTCTCTGTAAAGAAGGGGAAGGAGAGAAGATGTGGCAATTTCCCAGGCAGGAGGGGATATGAGCTCCACGTGGCCTGCAGTAGGGCCCAGACATCAGGGCAGAAAGCAGAGAAGCAGGATGGCAGAGAAACAACGGTTGATTTTTACCAACGGCGGTTGCAAAACATGAAGCTGAGCCGCAGTCTCCAACCCCCAACCCAGAGGGCCCCTCCTCAAATATCCTCCAAGATCGAACACTGTGGAGCCCAGAGGAATCTGAGAAAATGCGACTGAAACTCTCGCTAACACTGACAGGGATTGAGACTGAGACTAGTGACTACAATTAAACATCTATAAGGCGAGGGGGGAGGCATTATTAAGACTTTATATAAAGCAAGGATCCAAGAGGCTTAGACACCACCTACTGGAAACCAAAAGAAAAGCGCTTTCTTTGCAGCAGGCTAAAGAGAGATCTTTATATAATAAATCTTCTTTCTGGAAAAAAAAGCAGAATACACTTCCACTAATGCCCAGATGGAGAAATAGTCCATTAAACACCATGAACAACCAAGGTAAAAAGGCATCTCAGGAAGAAAAAAAATCTTCAGAAAATAAGCTTACATAGAAATATGCAACTTAAATGACAGAATTCAGGATGGTACTTTTGAAAAAACTCAGTGAGATCAGAAATTTCAACAATTTCAGGAATTGAAAAAACAACTAGATGAGCAGAATGAGTTCTTCATCAAGGAGATTGAAAGCCTCAAAAAAAAAAAACAGAATAGATCTTCTGGAGATAAAAGACACACTGCAAGAGTTGAAAATGAAATAGCAAGCTTGGGAAATAGAGTCAACCAAATGGAGGAAAGGATCAGTGATACTGAAGACAGACCTAGAAATAAATTGAAAGAAGAGAGGCAAAACCGAAAAATGGAAAAGAATGAAAGAGAAATACAAGAACTAGCTGATATCACCAAGAGAGGAAACATAAGAATAATGGGCATTATTAAAGGCGAAGAAAAGGAGCAGGAACTAGAAAGCATTTTCAGACAAACAGTGGACAAAAATTTCCCAAATCTAAGGAATGAGCTGGAGCTTGGAATTCAAGAAGTCAACAGGACACCCAATTATCTCAGCCCAAAGTGGCCTTCACCAAGACACATTGTATTATTAAAAATCAACAACAAAGAAAGAATTCTCAGGGAAGCCTGGGAGAAGAAGACGGTAACTTATAAAGGAAAACCCATTAGATTATCATTGGACTTCTCAGCACAAACCTTCCAACCCAGAAAGGAATGGAATCAAATATTCAAACTATTAAGTGAAATGAAACTAGACTTAATAATCTAGTATGAAACTAGACTGTTCTCTATCACCACACACCAAAATTAACTCAAAATGGATTAAGGACCTGAATATAAGACCTGAAACAATAATATGCATAGAAGAATACATAGGAACTAAACTCAAGGACCTTGGACTTAAAGAGGATTTTATGAACTTGATCTCAAAGGCAAGGGAAGTAAAAGCTAAAATAAATGAATGGGACTACATCAAACTACAAAGCTTCTGCTCAGCAAAAGAAATCGTCAACAAGGTAAAGTGACAACCATCAGAATGGGAAAGTATATTTGCAAGCAATGCCTCTGGTAAGGGCCTAATATCCAAAATATACAAAGAACTCATGCAACTCAATAACAACCAAAAAACAAATGATCCAATCAGAATATGGGCAGAGGACCTGAACAGACACTTCTTCCTAGAGGACATACAAATGGCCAACAAATATTTGAAATGATGCTCAACATCGCTAGCTATTAGGGAAACGCAAATCAAAACCACAATGAGATACCATTTCACACCTGCTAGAATAGCTATAATCAACAGGACAAGTAATAACAACTGTTGAAGAGGATGCAGAGAAAAAAGAACCCTCATTCCCTACTAGTGGGACTGCAAAGTGGTACAGCCACTATGGAAAACAGTATTGAGATTTCTCAAAACACTATAAATTGATCTACCATATGACCTAGCAATCCTTCTACTGGGTATTTTCCCCAAAGTCTTGAAAACCCATATCCGAAAAAATATTTGCACACTGATGTTCATAGCAGCATTATTCACAGTGGCCAGGACATGGAAGCAACTGAAGTGTCCTATGATAGATGATTGGCTAACGAATCTATGGTACATATATACAATGGAATATTACTCAGCCATAAGAAGAGGTGAAATACTGCCATTTGCGACAACATGGATGGACCTCAAGATAATCATGCTAAGCAAAATAAGCCAGACAGAAAAAGCAGAAAATCACATAATATTACCTATATGTGGCATATAAAGCTAAAAACAAAAAATGAACAGGGCAAACAGAGACTCATGGACATGGATTATAGACTAGTGGTTACCAGAAGGGAGGGAGGATGTAGACAGGGCAAAGGGGGTCAAATATGTGGTGACAGAAAGAAATCTAACTATGGGAGGTGAACACACAGTGTAAATATATATATGCCTTACTGTTAAAGTGTACAGCTGAAATGTATTGGATTTCGTTAACCAATGTCACCATAAAAAACAAATTAATTAATTTTTTAAAATGCGGAGTTTTCTCTTCTCAGTGCCACAATAAAAATCAGAGAAATTGAAAGCATGGGAAGTATTTGGCTTATCCCAATTGGCTTTGAAGACAGAGAGGCCCACATGGTGAGGCATGCAGTTGGCCTCTAGAAGCAGAGAGTACCCACTAGCTGTCGGTCAGCAAAGAAATTGGAAGCTCAGTGCTACAACTGCAAGGAACTGAATTGCCAATAATGTGAATAAGGCTGGAAAAAGATTCTTCCTGAGAGAGCCTCCTGGTAAGAGTCCAATGTGGCCAATATTTTGACTTTGGTTTTTTGAGACCATTAAGCAGAGAACCCAGCCAAGCTCACTTGGACTTCTGACCTACAGAACTTTGAGATAATAAATGAGTGTTGTTTTAGGCTACTAAGTTTGTAGTGATTTGTTACACAGAAATAGAACCCTAATACAGTATTTGTCAGTTGGGTATCTATGAATGAGGAGATATGCTATACTGAAGAGAGGGAACTTTTCAAGGGAATAATTTACAAAGTGTTTGGGAACTTGTCATCTGTAGTCTTGGCAACGGTAGAGATTTATAAACACGGGAATTTGTCCACAGTGAGAACTGCATAATGGAGAACTGTTATGGGTTGAATTGTATCCTCCAAAAAAGATACATTGAAGTCCTAACCCCCATTACCTCAAAATGTGACCTTGCTTGGAAATAGAAACAGGAACATTATCACTTTGGGGGATAGTTGTCCTCATAAGTCTTTGAAATGTTGATATTTGTCAGTAAGAAGATTTGCACACTAGAAATTGGTGTGTGTGCATCATCACCAGAAGAAAAGTATTACAATGGACATATCAAATATGTGTATTATCTTTGGGAAAGATTGTCAAAATCACGAGTTAAATTAAAAGTACCAAGGTGTGTGAAATTACTATTATTGTACATTATTTTCAATATTGTAAATTACCATTCCTAACAAAACATTATTTGCAATATTGTAAATAATCATTACTAGAATTTATCAGTTATAAATTATATTTGCCTTTAATACTACTAGTCATAATACAGACAGCTACATGCCTAGCAGTTTTAAACACTTTACATATATAATTTCATTTGATATTCACTCTGTCCCTATGAGTTAATAAGCATTATTTTTATCCCCATTTTACAGAGGTATTGAGAGGTAATATGATTTCTCTCAAAGACATACAGCTAGGACAAGGAAAAGGCAAGAATTTTTTTTCTTAAAATGCAAGCAGGCACTAATTAAATTTTTTTTCTTTGTGACCTAGTTAAAATCTTTTTTTAAATTTTTATATCTTTCTTTTATAACTTTATTGAGATGCAATTCACATACAGTAAAATTTATCCATTTAATGTGACAATTAAATTAATTTTAGTATATTCACAGAGTTGTGCAACCATCACAATAGAACTTTAGAATATTTTTATCATCTCAAAAAGAAACCCCACACCCATTAAGAGTTATTCTCCATTTCTTCCCCCTCCCCCAACCCAAGCCCTTAACAACCACTAATCTACTTTTTGTCTCCATAGTTTTGTCTACTCTGGACATTTCATATAAATGGAATCATGCAATATGTGGTCATTTGTGACTGGCTTCTCTCAAAAACATGATTTCAAAGTTCATCCATGTTGTAGCATGTATCAGTACATCATTCCTTTTTATTACTGAATGATATTCTATTGTATGGATATACCACATTTTGATTATCTAATCATCAGTTGATGGACATTTGTGTTGTTTTCACTTTTTGGCTACTACGAGTAATATTGCTTGTGAACATTTGTGTATAAGTTTTTTGTTTTTTTTTTAATGGATATATGCTTTCATTTCTGTTGGGTGAATATCCAAGAGTGAAATTCCTGGATCATATGGTAATTCTATGTTTAACATTTTGAGAAACTTCCAAACTGTTTTCCCAAACAGCTGCACCACTTTACATTCCACCAGCAATGTAAGATGGGTCCAATTTTTCCACGTCCTCAACACTTGTTATTCTCTTTTTTATTCTAGCCATACTAGAATGGGTGTCAAGTGGTATCTCATGTTTTTAATTTCCATTTCCCTGATTCCTAATGATATTGAGCAGCTCTTCATGTGCTTAGACCATTTGTATACATCATTTGGAGAAATGGTTATTCAGATTCTTTGCCTATTTTTAAGTTGGGTTATTTATTTGTTTTTATTATTGAGTTACAAGAGTTATTTATATATTCTGGATACAAATTCCTTAGCAGATATATGATTTACAAATATTTTCCCCCATTTTGTGGAGTGACTTTTTACTTTCTTGATAGTGTAATTTGTAGCATAAAAGTTATTAATTTTGATGAAATCCAATTTACCTCCTTTTTTAAAAATATTGTATTCTTTTGGTGTTGTATCTAAAAAACCATTAAGGGCAGGATTTAAATACAAATTTGGCTCCAGTGTTCACATTCTTCATCATTACACTACACTACCTGTCTAGAAATTAAATCACTGTTAGTATTATCACACATGAAGTCATTGTGAGAGTTTTGCATTTTGAACCGAAAAAATATATATCCAAGAGACAAACAAATCTCCAACCCTAGCACAGACCTCAGAAGGATTCTGAGTTGGGGCTGTGAGGCCCATTTTTGGGGAGAAGTACTGAGGCTCAGGTGAGAGAAGGACTGTCCCCTGGATACTCTCACAAGGCTGTCTCTCGCATGTGCTTCCTCTCAGCCATCAGAGCCTCTCCCACGCAGAGATTCACACACAAACAAAATGCTGGATCAGGGGGAAACTACTTTACTCATTTTAATGAATTTTCTAGAAGGGTAATGACAGGAAATTAGCGACTCTAGAACTATAGATATCCTGCCAGGAGCCACACAAGGACTCTGAAATAAGCAGCTTCTATATTCGGTCTGCTCCTACATGGCAGCCACGGCTAAATGGATCTACCTGGAAGAACGGTACTCCACCACAGCCTGAGACTCATTTACTGTTTAATGTCCCCAGCCACATCCAGGGTATATAGCAGTCCTTAGTGTTGAGAAACAGTTGGAGAACCCAGAAAATAGGAAGAAATGTGAACATATGTGGGATTGAGGTAACAATTGGGAGAGTAAGGAAACCTATACCAGGTATTGGGGAATAGCTAGAAGCAGCAGAAACATCCTAAGACACTAGGGAAAAAAAGCCATAGGGACCAGGGAACAGACACTATAGTGATGTGAACAGCCAGAGAGACTGTCAAACAGCCAGAGAGCCAGAGAACAGTCCTTGTTGTTAGAGGACAGCCAGAGAGTCTAGAACAGCCAAATAGAAGAAGAAATGCTCCCTAAATGTCATGCAACAGCCAGAAACCCTAGGATACAGCTAGAGGATAAGGGAACAATTTCAGGCTGAGGAAACATTCCAAGAAACAAGGAAACAGCAGAAAGAACAAGGGAGCAGTGTCTAGACTTGAGGAACAGAAGGATTGTCAAATATCTGAAGAGACCACAAAACAGTCTTTATATTTGGGAGACAGTCAAAGGGACTACAAAATAGCCAGAGCAAGAGGGGAGAGACCTTGAGGATAAGGCCACGGCCTCAAAGACCAAGAAATAGTCTCTAAAGTGTAGGGAATAGAAAAATAAGAAAGCAGTCTGAAGGACTGGAGAACCACCAGAGTCCAAGGAACAATTACAGGGATTGAAAGAACAACCAACAAACCAACATACAGAGAAAAGAGAACAATGACTGGTCTTAATATATGGTCATCAGAAACTGCAGGGAGTAATTATAAAGATCAATGACACTATGCTGATGACTAATGAGAATTCAACAGACACAATCATGAGAGTAAATATAACATCAGCAGACATGACTATGGGGACTCATGTTGGTCAAAGACACTGTACTGGTGGTTAATACGGGATCATCTGAAACCATAAAGGGCTCTAATGTAAGGTAAGCTCTAATGAGCCTCATCCATTATGCTGGGGCTCATGAGGTCAATACATTGTATTAGTGGATAATGAGGTACAGTGAATGGGGATAGTGAATGGGCTGATGCTGGGATAGAGACAAAAACAGAATAGTGGTGGCTAATGGCTAATTAGCAGAGTGATAAAGAGCTAATGTGGGGTCAGGAGGCACTGAGTTGATATTTTACGAAGATCAAAAACACCACTTTTGACCAAGATTAGCAGATACTATAATGACATTAATTAATATAGGGTCAGCAGCAGATACCATGATTGAGAAACATGAGGCAAGGACTAAACTAGTGGCTGGTAGTCAACAGTTACAGTGCTGAGGTTAATACAAGCTTAGTATACACAGTGATGAGTCCTAAGGTATGGTTAGCATACACTGTACTGGGGCAGCACTGCATTCAGACACTGTATTAGTGGTTGATCAATAGGCACAGTGATGAGAGTTATTGTGGGGTCACAACACTGTGATTGGGACTTAAGAGAGCCAGAGACACTACTCATGGCTAGCAGGTGGTCAACAAGGTGAGGTTAGTGTGGAATCAGCCAACACTGTACTGGAAGCTCATGGAAGTTAGTCTCTGTTCTTATGGCTAATTGGGGATCAGCAGAGTGATGGCATCTAAAGTAGTTTCAGCAAATACATGCTAGAGTCTCACAGATGTCAAAGAAACTACTGTTAGCTAATGAAAGATCATCAGACATCATGATGGGGGCTAATGTGGGGTCAGCAGATTCTACTCATGCCTCAACAGGTCAAAGACACAATATTAGTGGCTAAAGGGAGTAGGGTTCAGCAGAAGCAGTGATTCGGCAATGGCAAGGACCAAAAACATGATGATGGTCCCTCAAGGAGATCATACTCTGTGCTGGTGACTAATAAATCAGAAGACATTAATGTACAGTCAGCAGATACATTGAGAGGCTATAATGTACAGTCAGAAGACACAGTGAAGGGGGCTATTTTAAGGAAAGCAGACACTGCTGGGTGTTCAGGTAAAAAAAACTTGGAACTTGGTAAATGAGAGATTGGAAGACAGCATGACAAGGTCTTGTTCTGCAGACATGGTGCTGGGGCTCAGGAGGATCAAAGTCATCCTATTGGTGACAAATTGTGGAACAACAGGTAAATATTGGTGCAATTGTACTGTCCTGTGCGTTTATGGGGGGCAAAGATACTGTACTGGTGGCTAATAAATCAGCAGACATAGTGATGGGATATAATGTAAGATGAGCAGACACTGAGATTAAAACTCATTGGGTTAAATATATTGTATGGTAGCCAATGGGAGATCAACAGACAAAATGGTGAGGACCAACATGAGGTCAGACACTGCATTAGATCTAAAGGAAGGTAATAAGACATATCACTGTGAACTAATGGGAGGTCAGCAGTCACAATGCTGAATCTAAAGGAGGGCAAAAAGACATGATATTGAGTTAATGGAGGATCATCAGTCAAGTCACTAAGCTGGAGGCTAAAGGGATAAAAAGACAGTATGCTGTGAGCAAATAGGAGTCAGCAAAAATTGTAATTGGTACTAGACTTATCAGGGTGATTATTTCATAAGTTATATAAATGTGTAATCACTATGTTGTACAGCTGAAACTAATGTAATATTGTATGCCAACTGCAAGTGAAAATAAAAAACTTAAAAACTAATAAATCGTATACTTTAAAATGGTTAAAACTGTGAATCAATGTAAATTTTATCTCAATAAAAAATTTAAAACGAAAAATTATAATGGTAACAAAAAGAAATGGAGACGTAATACTATGAGCTAATCTCGAGGGGCAGCAGACTCTGCTGGAATAATAAGTTGTAATAAGACAAGATGTTGTGAGTTAATGATAGGTTAGCAGACATTGTACTCTGGGCTAAAGGAGATATAAGAACTGCTGTAAGCTTGTGGGATGTTTGTAGACACTGTGCTGACATGTATGTCATAGAGGTAAAAACTGTCATGGTGGCTAATGGAAGATTAGGAGAGATTGTGCTTAGGCTATTGAGAATCAAATACACACAGGAGTTTTAGCCAGTAGGGGATCACCATGCAAGTGATAGTAGCTCATAGGCAGCCAGCACAACCCATAATGGGGCCTCACTAAAGATCACTTTCATGGAGTAAGACCATTTCTAAAGTCTTGGAAGGACTGAGTCCCCCATTGCCAATGTCTTTCATCTGATCTAGTGGTCAGATTCCTGAATCTCCCAGGCAGCTCCTGGTGTGGGAACAGGGAACTTTTTATTGTCTTTTTTAAAATTTTAACTGAAATATAATTTACATACAATAAAATGCACAGATCTTAAGTTTACTCATTTGATGACTATTGTATACACCTATTAATGTACACTTCAATCAAGATACAGAATAGTTCCATCACCCCCAGAATTTCCCTCCTACCCCTTATGAGTTAATTCTCACCCCAGAGGCAACCACTGATCTGCTTTCTATCACTATAGATTGCTTTTATTTATGCTTGACACTTTCCATCAAATTTAATGTTTTGAATGGATGGGCTGAAGATTGGATGAATTGATGGGATGGCATCTTGATAAATTTAATTAATATTTAGTAAATTGGGGTGAGGGCATGCAGTATATAAAATGCAGACAGTGTAATATGTATACTAAAGTGTATGCTGTATTGGGGGGCATCTGATCATTGATTCAAATACCCTGAGTCATCAAAATCATTATGGAACATTCAGGGAAAAAAAGAAGATATTTCATTTAGCATCAATTTACTATGGCGTAGTGCTACAAAATACTAAAGAAGAAGGATTCACTTTTGCTTACCAAAAAAGGTGCAATAGAAAACATTCTCAGACAAAGTTGAGGGTTGCCACTAATAGACCTCCACTAAAGAAAACTCTAGAGGGTATTTTTCAGGCAAAGAAGTAAATGGTCTTGGGACGAATGCAAAAAGGAATAAAAAGCAACAAAATTGGTGAATATATGGGTAAAATGAAATGAATGAGGAGGTGTGTATGTGTGTACATATGCGTTTATACACACAGATATTACATATACATATGTATATAAACCCCATAATACATCACTATATTTTGAAATATATGTATATACATACATGAACAAAGTTTCTTGTAAAAAATTAACTTACAAAGACAATTTCTTGGAGAGAACTATAAAATACTGTTGAAAGTCAAAAAGGATGAGTTAAGACTTCAGTTCCAGTATCCTGCCCAGTAAGGAAGCGGTTAGCCAAAATGATGTCTGGAGGTTTAACTGAAGCCAAACCTGCCACTCGAGAAATCCAGGAGATTGTTAATGTGGTTAAATCACAGCTTGAATGAAAAACAAATGAGACTTATGAAGAATTCGAAGCTGTAGAATACAAAACTCAAATGGCCAAAGACTTGAACACCCATATCAGAAAAGATATTTGTACACGGTGTTCATAGCAGTATTATTCATAGTGGCCAGGACATGGAAGCAACTGAAGTATCCTACAATAGATGATTGGCTAAAGAAGCTGTGGTACATATATACAATGGAATATTATTCAGCCATGAGTAAAGAGATGAAATACTGCCATTTGTGACATGGATGGACCTCAAGATAATCATACTAAGTGAAATAAGCCAGACAGAAAAAGTTGAAAAAATCACATGATATCACTTATATGTGGGATATAAACCTAAAAGCAACAAATGAACAGGACAAACAAACAGAGACTCATAGACATGGACAATAGACTAGTGGTTACCAGAGTGGAGAAGGGTGGGGAGAGGAGGGAAGTAGATAGGGTAAAGGGGGTCAAATATGTGGTGACAGAAAGAAATCTAACTATGGGAAGTGAACACGCAATGTAAACAAATATATGCCTTACTGTTAAAGTGTACAGCTGAAACACTGGATTTCATTAACCAATGTGACCATAAAAATAAATGAATGAATAAATAAGTTAATTAATTAATTAATTAATTAATTAATTAAAAATTCAAGTGGTTGCTGGAAGAAATTACTACATTAAGGTACAAGTAGGTCACAATAGTTATATTCACCTGAAAATATTCGAAGCTCTTCCTCAACAAAATCAGTCTTTGACACTTACTGGTTACCAAACTGATAAAAGCAGGGACGATGTAGAACAGTCACTTTGGAAACAGTCTGGAAGTTTCTCAAAAAATTAAAAATGGATATGCCTTTTGACCTAGCAATTGCACTCCTGGGTATTTATCCAAAGAAAACCAAAGCAATAATTCGTAAAGATCTATGCACCCCTATGTTCATGGCAGCACTATTCACAATAGCCAAAATATGGAAGCGACCTAAATGCTCAACAGATGACTAGATAAAGAAGTTATGGTTCATATATACAATGGAATAATACTCAGCCATTAAAAAAATGAAATCTTACCATTTGTGATGACATGGATGTACCTAGAGGTTATTATGCTGAGTGAAATAAGTCAGAAATAGAAAGATAAATAAAATATGACTTCACTTATATGCAGAATCTAAGGAATGAAAAGAACAGACTAATCAAAAACAGACTCGTGAATATAGAAGAAAATCTGGCGATGGCCAAAGGAGAAGGAGTTTGGGGGTTGGGAGAAAGGGGTGAAGGTAGTTGATAGATGGTCACGAGAATGGGGAGCACAGCATAAGGAATGCAGTTAGCAGTACTATAATGGCTATGCGTACAGCCAGAAGGGTAATAGAGTAATCGGAGGATTATTTCATAAACTATATAAACGTCTAACCAATGTACTGTATACTTGAAACTAATAATAAAATAAAACTTTAAAAGAAAAATATTTGGCAATGTAATTTTATTTCTATGCATAAGTAGTTAATTATAATAAAAAATAATAATAATAAAGAGAAGAAAATGGCGTAGGTGATAAAAGGCTCTGTTCATCCCTCTGGCAACCAAATCAACGTTGTGATGGAAACAAGGAGCAAACAGCAAGGAAAATATCCTGGAATCTAGATGAACAAGCCATACAAGTAGGGAGAGAACTAAGAAATCACCCTGCAACAGCAGAAGGTAGGACAGGGCAAGGACACGTGGCTGCCCAGTCCCGAGAGACTGAGCAGGATGGAGGCTGCGGCAGTGGCAGCCAGCAGCTGCAGGCATCTCTTAAAGGGACCGTGCCCACAAGCAGACTTTCATGGCAATGAACCTGCTCGCTCTGAGCACCAGCACCAGTTCGGCTGCGCAGAGAGCACCAGGGACTTACAGGGGAACAATGAGTTGTCAGAGTCAGGGCCAGAGGCTAGGGTCTCTCCAAACAGAAGTGATGGCGATATCCATTGTTCCTCTGTTGAGGCTTCCCTCTCCCAGTGCATGCACTCGGTGCTGCTATAGCTGAGACATCATCAAACTGGATAATAGAGGTCACTCCATTCAGAGATTCCCTGAAACACCACCTCCCCCAACTCCAAGCCCCACCCAAGCCACATCCAGGAGTGTCCTCAGCGAGTCCAGTGCTCTTCCTGAGCAGAGCCAAGACTCATACTGGTGGCAGCTGGCCTCGGTTTCTGGTGTGGTTTCATGAGGCAACTGTAAGCACAGCATCTGTGTGTTGCTTGCTGAATCTTAACAGGTGGCCCCGGAGGGGCACAACCTGGGGCTAAACTTGGCCTGTGGCTGAACCCTCTCAGGATTGTGCCACTGGACACCTACTAAACAAAACTGCGCTAATAAGACCAGGAGATTTAGGAACTTTGCTTACTACATAGAAACAGACACAGAAAGGCAGCCAAAATGGGAAGACAAAGAAGCAGAAACCATATGAGAGAACAGAACAGAGATCCAGAAATAATGGAGTCAAGTAATCCAAGAGATGCAGAGTTCAAAATACTGGTTATAAAGATGTTCAGTGAACTTAGGGAAAGAGTAGATGAACTCAGTGAGAACTTTAACAAAGAGATAAAAAACATAAAAATGGAAATGGAAATTATAAAAGGAAACCAGTCAGAAATGAAGAACACATTATCTGAGATGAAGAGTATATTAGATGGAAAAAAACAGAGTGGATAAAGAAGAGGATTGAACCATCGATATAGAGGATGGGGAAGCTGAGGACACTCAATCAGAATGGCAAGAAAAAAGAAACCAAGACTATAATAATAATTTAAGGAGCCTATGGGACACTATTAAAGGTAAAAATATCTGTGTCATAGGGGTACCTGAAGGAAAATAATACACTGAAGAGCTATTTGAAGAAATAATGTTGGAAAACTTCCCTCAGCTGGTGAATGAAATAGACATACAAACCCAGGAAGCTCAGAGAGTCCCAAAAAAGATGAACCCAAAGAGACCCACACCAAGACACATTATAATTAAAATGCCAAAGCTTAAAGACTAAGAGAGAATCTTAAAAGCAGCAAGAGAAAAGCAGTTAGTTACCTACAAGGGAGCACCCATAAGACTGGCAGCTCATTTCTCAAAAGAAACCATGCACGACAGAAGGGCTTGACACAAAATTTTTGACGTGATGAAAACCCAGGATCTTTATCCAAGAATACTTTATCCAGCAAAGCTATCATTTAGAGTTGAAGGACAGATAAAGAGCTTCCCAGACAAAAATAAGTTAAAAGAATTTATCAACACCAAGCTAGTATTACAGGAAATGTTGGACTGGCTTTTTTAAGAAGAAAAATCATGTATCAAAACATGAATAAAAAGTGGTAATAACTACATTCCTACCAATAAGTACCTCAAATGGAAAAGAATTAAATGTTCCAACCAAAAGATAGAGTGGCTGAATGGATAAGAAAACAAGACCCCTACATATGCTGCCTACAAGAGACTCACTTCAGATTAAAAGACACACACAGACTAAAAGGAAGGGGATGGAAAAAGGTATTGCTTTGATGTACCTAGAGGGTATTGCATTGAATAAAATGGGAAGGATAGAGAAAGATAAATATTGCATGATTTCACAAACATGTGGAATCTAAAGAACAAATAAACAACAAAAATAAAAGCAGTAGTAAACTCATAGATACAGAGAATACTTAGAGGGATACTAGATGGGAGGGAAAAAAAGGCAAAGGGATCAAGGAGTACAAATGGATAGTTGCAGAATAGATATAGAGATGTAGAGTGTATCATGGGGAAGATGGTTAAGAATGTAATATGTAAAGAGGAAAGAGGGGGACTAGATTTAGTGGGGTGACCACTTTGCAAGTTATGTGGATCTCTGATTACTAGGTTGTACAACTGAAACTGGTATATTATTATATGCCAACTATAATTATAAAAATCTAATTGAATTGTACAATGTAAATATAAGCAACTAATTGTCTATTATATTTCAATAAAACCGTGAAAAAGCTTTTTACAAAAGATAAACAGCCCATTAGAAAACAGTGAGCAAAGGATATAAACAGCCAATGCACAGAAGAGAAAACTCAAACAGCTAATCAACAGAGAGGAAGATGTTCAACCTCACCACTAATTAGAGAAATTCAAATGAAATAAAAAAAAATGAGCTATCCCCTAAGGATATCAGGACATATTTTCACACTGATGTAAGAGCCAAATTGTTACAGGTGCACTCTGTGCCCTGGTGATCTGATGGTTCAAAGAGCTCTATCAAATGGTGAGGGGAGTCTTCATAGAGAAGCTTTATCCATAGTACAAAGCAAGGGCCGGCTTATGTGAGTTCTCTGATGTTCTGTGAGGTGTGCTTTCCGACAAAAGGCTTTCCCACATTCTGGACATTCAAAAGATCTCTCTCCTGTGTGAATTTGCTGATGTTTAATGAGGCGTACTTTCAAATAAAAGGCATTTCCACATTCATTGCATTCATAAGGTTTCTCTCCTGTGTGAGTTTTCTGGTGTTGATAAAGGGATTTCTTCATACTAAAGATTTTTCCACATTCACTGCATTCATAGGGTTTCTCTCCTGAATGCAGTCTCTGATGTTCAATGAGGCGTGCTTTAACATAGAATGCATTGCCACATTTATTACATTCATAAGGTTTCTCTCCTGTGTGAATTCGCTGATGTATTCCAAGAGACGAGTGCACCCTGAAAGATTTTCCACATTCATTACACTGATAGGGCTTTTCCCCTGTGTGAGTTCTCTGATGATTGTTGAGAGTCGTCTTCATTCTGAAGAATTTCCCACATTCCTCACATTTATAGGGTTTCTCGCCTGTGTGAGTTCTCTGGTGTTGATTTAGGGACTTCTTTGCACGGAAGTTTTTCCCACAGTCACCACATTCATAGGGTTTCTCCCCAGTGTGAGTTCTCCAGTGTTGGGTAAGAGATATCTTAACACGAAATTTTCTCCCACATTCACTACATTCATAGGGTTTCTCCCCTGTATGAGTTCTCTGATGAATCATGAGGGTTGCCTTTTCAGAAAAGGTTTTCCTACATTCGGTACATTCATAGGGTCTCTCTCCTGTGTGTGTTCTCTGATGTAGAATGAGTTGTGACTTCCTGCCAAAAGATTTCTCACATTCATTACATTCAAAGGGCTTTTCCCCTGTGTGTGTTTTACGATGAGCAATGAGGTATGATCTTGCACTAAAGGTTTTTGCACATTCACCACATTTATAAGGTCTCTCCCCCGTGTGTATTCTCAGATGTTCAATAAGGTTTGATTTCCTGCAGTACGTTTTCCCACATTCACGACATTCGAAGTTTTTATCTCTTGTGTATGTCCTTTTATGTCCAACAAAGCCCATTTTCTTGTAGAAAACTTTCCCATATACATTATATTCAAGAGTTTGACTCAAAGTTTGAATCTTCTGATGCTGAAGTAGGTCATTATCATGCCTGAATGCACTACCCCCAACAGAATTGTTGCCACACAGCAGTGAGAGAGACCCTTTAAAAACAAATCAGATCATATCATTATTATAGTCAAAACCCAACAATGGCTTTCCTTGTCACAGTATAAAATTAAAGTGCTTAACATAGCCTATAAAATTCTACATAATTTGAACCCCAACTAACTTTCTGATACCACCTCTTAACATTCTCACCACCCACCCTTAAGCCACAATGGCGTCTTTTCTATTACTAGAACATAGCTCTCAGACTAAGCTTGGCATTTACTAATCTCTCTATCCAGAATATTCAAAATCTACATGGCTCCATCTCTCTCAAATCACTGATGTTGGTAGAATAATGTTAACCTCACCAAAAAGTCTTCCTTGACCACATTCCCTAAAAGCACATATCCCATTGTTGTCCTTTTATCTTGCATTGATTTTCTTTCACCACCAAACATTATGTATTTGTTTGCTTCTGACCTCTTTCCCTCATTTAGACTTGCAAGCTCCACGAGAACAGAGATATTAGTTTATTCACTGCTCGCTCCCCATATCTAGAACATGACCAGCATATAGTTGACTCTCATTTAAGATTTGGTGGATCACTAAATGAATATGTAAATGAATGCCTGGCAGCAGAAGGTGTCCAAGACAATGGAGAGAAGGAAGGCAATTGAGAATACTAAAGAGAGAGAGAGAGTAGCTAAAAATAAATGTCTAAGATGAAGCAGGCAGGGATAGATAAGAGTGATAAATAATCACAAAAATCACTATAAAATAGGAGAGAGCACTTAGCTGTGAGCATGAAATTGGGGTGTGTGATTTAGACATCTGAAGTATACAGACCCTCTATCCTCCAGTCATTTTCAAAGAGCAAGGGCCTCTAAAAAAGATTTCTGAAAAACACTGCCCAGAGATAACCTTAGATCTGAATTCCTGGGCTCTTATTGTCCCTGTTTTCATATGCCCAGTTCCTGCTCACTCACCTGGGTAACCATGGCCTGAGGATTCCTCCTCTAACACCCATAGCTCTTCTCCTCGCTCCAACTTGAAGATCATCTCTGGTTTGGCCACGCAGAGGCCTGTTAATGGGAAATGGCACAGGACATGGGCCAAGTTGTCTGAACTTTAGGGCCTCTGATGGAGAAGAAAAGTGCATCTTCATGAGCTGCACAAGGAAGGGGGCCCATTTAAACCTTTCATCGGGGGAAGTGAGAACAAACACACTCTTCCTGGTGCCCCAAACTGAATAATCATCCGTGACCCTTGAATCTAAAACTAAGGTATCATTAAACTCTACAAAAGCTATACATGTTACAGCAATCAAGAAAAGAAACACATGCTACCAGGAGTTACATGAACAATAATCCTCACCCACAGATGCCAAGTTACTGTAGTTCTCCAGCATTACATCCTTGTGCATGGTCCTCTGAGCAGAGTCCAGTCTGTACCACTCTTGTCGGGTAAAATCCACAGCCACGTCCTCAAATGACACAGATTCCTGTAACAAACAATCTTCAATGATCAGAATGGGATACATAGGAAAGATGCATGCAAACTAATTCTCTCAATAGATAACTATTGAGAATTGACAAGAAGAACTACACTGGACACCTGACTCTGTCTTGCTTGATATTATACTTTGTTGTGGCAGCGGGGGGCGGGGGCCCAGAACAGCCCTGCTCTGTCTTACTTTATCAATTCATGAAGAAAAGACTACTTACTACTGAGTTAACACTATGTGTTTGGACCTGTCCCAGTGGCTGGAGAAATAAGAAGAAGACAGAGTGCCTGCTCTCAAGGAGCTCATATCCCAGCAAAGATACCTGTATATAAACACATCCCTGCAACGAAGTGTTACAAGAGCTATGCTGAACATGTGTACAGAGTGCAATGGGCTTTCACAAGGGAAGGAATCAGATTCCACTTTGCATCATCAATTGAACTTCACTTGGGGAGGTAGCGCTTTGCATGCATAAACAAGAATATCATTTCCCTCATGAATATTGGGCCATAGCATAAAAAACAGCAAAAAGACACAAAACACACATGATGAGTTATAGAACTAAATATGGCACAGTATGACAGGAAAATAGTGCTTCAGGCTATGATGAGATAAAGAGCTATAGAGACATTCAAGGACCAGACAGTGGAGAAATTTTCAACTTTTTTTCCTGTAGTTCTTCAGTCTCCAAAATACTTGACTCCTTACACAATCAGAATATTTTCTAACCTTCCCACAATATATCCATATTTATAAATCATACAGAAGTACTATCAAGTGGGAGAAAGGGAGAGAATATTACTCCTAGTATAACAATATGAGCAGCTGGGTTAAGACTGGTGCCATATATTGAAATTAGCAAAACATGAGAGACAATGGGTTGGCAGAAGGGGAAACTGAGAAAGATCTTGGGCCCGAGCTGAAGTGTTTATGGCACATACTAATAGAGATGTTCAGCTGGCAGGTGATTCTGGAGTTCAAGAGAGAAGGCTAGGATAGACCACGGATTGGGAAGCAATAGCTTTTCAGTGCTAAATGAAGCCACAAGAATAAATGGGATGGCTAACAGAGAACAGAGCTTGAGAGAAACAGGAAGTACAGAGACAGTAGAGACAACAATATGACATAAAAATTGAAGGGGGGGCTGTGGGGCAGAGAAAATGGGAGAAATTCTTTTAATCCCATGCCTGCCCCAAAGTAAGCTCCAGTGTGAAAGCTGCAACCATGCAGCAGGAGGCACCTCAAATTCTAAAGGAGAAGAATCCTTTTCTTTGGCCAAAGAAATAGTGATCTGAAGAGAGTGAGAAGGATTCCCATAGCTTTCTTTCTAACCTCCCACCATTCAGCCCCAAAGGCAAACCTGGTTACAGAAAGTGAGTGCAAGAGTGGAGAGACTAAAGTCTCAACTGTCCAGCCAGAGGACCAAGAAGGGGGATCCCTTGGAGCGGGAGTGTGGGAAAAATTGGCCTAAAAAAATTAGCTTTGAAATATGTGAAGCAAAATTGAAAGAACTGAAAGGAGAAATGGGCAAATTTACAATTATGACTGCCAACTTTCAGCACCTCTTAGTAATAAAAGTAACTGGTAGACAAAAAACAATATATAAAAACTGAACATCACCAATCAACCAACTGACTTAACAGAACTTTCCACTCAAAATAGAGAGGTTAACAGTTTCTTCGAGTACACGTGGAATATTCACCAAGCTAGACCGTATCCTGGATCATAAAACAAACCTCAACACAATTAAAGGACCCACTGGGTACCAAGGAAAACCGACCTACAACAATCAACTCTGAGATACATCCTAATAAAACTACTAGAATTTAAAGACAAAGAAAAAAATTCCTCAGGGCCTCCAGGCAAAAGAATAAAATAAATTACAAGGCAAAAGAATTAGGATGGCATCAATTTCTCAAAAACAACTTACGAAGTAAAGCAACAGTAGAACAGCTTCAAGAAACTTAAGGAAAGAAAGTATGAGCAAAGGAAATTATACCCAGCCAAGATATCCTTTAAGTATCAAGGCCTTTAGAAAAATCAGTCTGGAATGTGCTAGAACACATATGGCCTTCCTAAGGAATTTATTAGAGTTGCGTTGTCCAATACGGTAGCTATTAGCCACATGTAGCCATTTAAATTTACATTTTGATGACTTAAAATGGTATAAAATTTAAAATTCAGTTCCTCAGTCAGACTAGACACATATCCATTGTTCAATAACCAAATGTAGCTAGTTATAATACTACACATTATAGATACAGAACATTCCCATCATTGCAAGAAGCTCTATTGGATGACACAATGCTAAACAATGACCTTCGCCCAACCAAAAATAATGAATGGGAAAATTTTGGCAAGAGGTTTGACAGTGAGCATTTCATGTATTTAACTATAGAGCTAAAACTAAAACAAGGCTGGGGTCATGAGTTGAAGGATAAACATTAAGGGTTCTGACAAAGTAGAAAAACTGCAACTAAAAAACAGGAGAAGAGAAAGAAAAAGGGGAAAGCTGAATAAGATCATTAACTGCTGGATAAGTAATAGGTGAGAGACATATTAGATGGTAAAAGAGTAATAAGGAAAAAGTCAGTTGTACAACCATTATGGAAAACAATATGGAGATTCCTCAAAAAATTAAAAATAGAACTACCAAATAATCTAGCAAACCTACTTCTGGGTACGTCCAAAGGAAATGAAATCACTATACTGAAGAGATATCTGCACTCCCATGTTCAATGGAGCGTTATTTACAACAGCCAAGACATGGAAACAATCTAATTGTCCATTGACAGATAAATGAATAAAAAAGATGTGGTATGTGTACATGGAATATTATTCAGCTATGAGAAAGAAAGAAATTCCGCTATTTGCAACAACATGGATGGACCCTGAGGGCATTATGGCAAGTGAAATAAATCAGAGAAAGATAAATACTGTACGATCTCACATATATGTGGAATCCAAACAAAAAAGTCAAACTTATAGAAGCACAGGGTATAATGATGAATACCAGGTGTGGGGGAAATGGGGAGATGTTGGTCAAAGAGGACAAAGTTACAGTCATGTAGGATTAATGTCTAGAGATCTAATGTACAGGCATGATGACTATACTTAATACTGTATTGAACAAAGGAAATATGCTGGAAGTAGATTTCAGGTGCACTCATCACACAAACAAAGATAACTATGTGAGGAGATATGTTAATTAGCTTGACTATAGTAGTCTTTTCACTATGTATATACATATCAAATCATCATGTTGTATATCTTAAATATATACATGTTTTTGGAGTAAGTCAAAGTTTATTGATTGAAGAGGTGCCACCTGAGAAGATGGATGCCTTAATGGTACCTCAAATCCATCTTTAGAAAGAACAGGTTTCAGCTTTCTTTTATGTTAAGAGAAGAGGAAATGGGAGGAGCTGTTTTTGTAAAACTCAAGCTCAAGCAGAATTCCTCTAATGAATGGCATGTCTATATGCAAGACTAAGCAGAAGCTATTAGCCTATAGGCCATGGGAACAAACCAGACTTGAACAAGATGGAGTAAAAGAGAGACCCAGCAATTCACTCTGTTACACTCCCACCTTTTTTGTTCATTCCTCAGTTTTGAGAAAAAGCGCAACTGGTAAAATAAATTTTTATAAATAAGTAAATAAAAAAGAAAGAAAAAAGGGTTAACTAAGGGTACTATAAGAAGTATTAACACAAAGGCAACCCCCAGCATAAAAATATAAACCTTCCTAATTACCAAAAAAATTTAAAGGAAACACTCAATAGAGAAAGAAACACAGTAAATATAACAAATATACATAGTAATTACAACATAATTTAAAATGAGAGAATTGAGACCAAACATATTTGTATCATTTATATTACCAAACAGTAGTACAAATAAATGAGTACAGTTTACTTCATCTATTAAAAGAAAAGGGTTTTCACATTGCCTCATAAAGTAGAACCTAACACAATGCTGTATACAAGAGACATGCTTAAAACGCAGTCATTTTAAAAGGCTAAAATTAAATAAATGGACAAAGGTTTACCAAATGAAAACAATATAAAAGCTGGGATTAAAATACTGATACCAGAGAAAGTAAAATCCAAAAGCAATTACATGAGACAAAACAGGATACTTTGTAATGTTAAAAGCCCCATCCACAACGAAGATACAACAATAAGGACATTTGTGAATACTGTGCACAAAGTAACACAGCAAAAGCCTATATGAACCAAAACCTACAGGAATGCAAGAAGAAATAGAAACATTCTCTAATGGGAGACTTTTAACATACCACCCACAGAATTAGACAAATTAAGTGGACAAAAAAATAAGTAATGATATAAGAGACCTAAACAACATAATCAATAATGTGGACCTTTGGATGGATATATAGATATAGATAGATAGACAGAGAGATAGAGATAGTTATAAATACAGATATAGATATATAGAATTATATATATATATGTATATATATACATATATATGTATGTGTGTATGTATATATAGAGAGAGGAGGTGGGGACACTGCACCCGGATCATACAGAACATACTTCTTCTGGAGTGCATATGGAATATTCGCAAAAAATGAACATATACTAGGGCGTGAATGAAACAACCTCAGTAGGTTCCCTAAAAAAAAAGTATTACAAGCAACACTGATCAAAATAAATGAAGAAATTTAAGAATTAGAAATCGACAAGCCGATTATAAAATTCATATGGAAATAAAATGGACCTAGAATGGCAAAAACTATTTTTAAAAAGGAAAAAGACTTACACTACTTAATTTCAAGACTTATAAACTTACAGTTCTCAAGACAGTGTGGTATTTTTGTAAAGATATATATAAGACAATGTAGAGTTTAGAAATAGACCCACACATATACAGTCAATTGATGTCTGACAAAGGTGTCAAGGATATTCAGTGGGGAAAGTATATTCTTCTCAACAAAAGTCTCTGGAAAAATTGAATAGTCATATCCAAAAAAAACTTCAGAGTTCTGGAAGGATATTTACTGAATTGTTAAGCCTATGATGATCTCTAGAAGGTGAGATTATGAGAAGTTTTCAAATTAAAATTTTTATATTTCTGATCATTTAGTTAAGGTAGTGTCTATCAGGTTTCTTTGTCGTAAAATTTCTAATTTTCCCTATGTAATTACTGAGTAATCTGTGGGGACATACTTTGAGACTACATAATATTTCATTCTTCATTAAACTTTTAACTAATAGCTTTGACATCTACCAATGATTCTTGCTTAGCCCAGTTGTTACTACAATGGTTGCAAAATGGTTATTTTTCTAACTCTATCATTCTTTCCACATTAGTAATCGTCATTAGGCTTTAAGGAAGAGATTTCCCTTCTCTCTTGTTCATTCATTTATTATCAGTATGGACTCATGGTTTATCTTAGTCCCCAACCAGGCTTAACACCCAGCTGACCCAGGGCCATATGCACATGTATGGGTAAAATAACCAGGGAATAGAGAAGAAAATTTTCTGGGACTCCTTCACACAGAAGAATAATGCACCATGATTCCAAAATCTGTTTAAGTCCTAACAGAGGCCGCAGGTATATTGGTAGGATATAGGGATGCAAAAGTTGATGAAATTAAGGTGAAAGTCTGGATGGAAATGGGAATTTGTTTTCTTTTGTTTTGTTTTTATTAAGTTTATTGGGGTAACATTGGTTAATACAATTATATAATTTTCAGGTGTACATTATAATTTGACATCTGTATATTCTATTGTGTGTTTACAACTGAAAATCCAGTTTCCTTCAGCTACCATATATTTGATCCCCTTTACCCACTTCACCCTCCCACTACCCCACTATATTTGACCTCCTTTAACAATCTACCTACCCCTTTCTCACCTACCCCCTACCCTCTAATAACCACTAGTCTATAGTTCGTGTCCATGAGTCTCTGTTTGTCCTGCTCATTTGTTGCTTTTAGGTTTATATTCCACATATAAGTGATATCATGCGATTTTCAACTTTTTCTGTCTGGTTTATTTTGCTTAGCATGATTATCTCAAAGTTCATCCAAGTTGTTGAAAATGGCAGTATTTCATCTCTTCTTATGGCTAAATAATATTCCATTGCATATATGTACCAGCACTTCTTTAGCTAATCATCTATCATAGGACTCTTTAGTTGCTTCCATGTCCTGGCCACTGTGAATAATACTGCTATGAACATCGGTGTGAAAATATCTTTTCAGATATCGGTTTTCAAGTCTTTGGGGAAAATACCCAGCAGAGGCATTGCTGGATCATATGGTAGATCCATTCTTAGTTTTTTTGAGGAACCTCCATACTGTTTTCCATAGTGGCTGTACCAATTTGCAGTCCCATCAGCAATGTATGAGGGTTCCTTTTTCTCCGCATCCTCCCCAACATTTGTTATTACTTCTCCTGTTGATTATAGCTATTCTAACAGGTGTAAGATGGTATCGCATTGTGATTTTGATTTGCATTTCCCTAATAGCTAGCGATGTTGAGCATTTTTTCAAATATTTGTTGGCCATTTGTATGTCCTCTAGGGAGAAGTGTCTATTCAGGTCCCCTGCCCGTTTTTTGATTGGATCATTTGTT
>NW_011889168.1:3722196-3724540 GCF_000151845.1 Pteropus vampyrus | reverse complement strand
TGAAAGTCTGGATGGAAATGGGAATTTGTTTTCTTTTGTTTTGTTTTTATTAAGTTTATTGGGGTAACATTGGTTAATACAATTATATAATTTTCAGGTGTACATTATAATTTGACATCTGTATATTCTATTGTGTGTTTACAACTGAAAATCCAGTTTCCTTCAGCTACCATATATTTGATCCCCTTTACCCACTTCACCCTCCCACTACCCCACTATATTTGACCTCCTTTAACAATCTACCTACCCCTTTCTCACCTACCCCCTACCCTCTAATAACCACTAGTCTATAGTTCGTGTCCATGAGTCTCTGTTTGTCCTGCTCATTTGTTGCTTTTAGGTTTATATTCCACATATAAGTGATATCATGCGATTTTCAACTTTTTCTGTCTGGTTTATTTTGCTTAGCATGATTATCTCAAAGTTCATCCAAGTTGTTGAAAATGGCAGTATTTCATCTCTTCTTATGGCTAAATAATATTCCATTGCATATATGTACCAGCACTTCTTTAGCTAATCATCTATCATAGGACTCTTTAGTTGCTTCCATGTCCTGGCCACTGTGAATAATACTGCTATGAACATCGGTGTGAAAATATCTTTTCAGATATCGGTTTTCAAGTCTTTGGGGAAAATACCCAGCAGAGGCATTGCTGGATCATATGGTAGATCCATTCTTAGTTTTTTTGAGGAACCTCCATACTGTTTTCCATAGTGGCTGTACCAATTTGCAGTCCCATCAGCAATGTATGAGGGTTCCTTTTTCTCCGCATCCTCCCCAACATTTGTTATTACTTCTCCTGTTGATTATAGCTATTCTAACAGGTGTAAGATGGTATCGCATTGTGATTTTGATTTGCATTTCCCTAATAGCTAGCAATGTTGAGCATTTTTTCAAATATTTGTTGGCCATTTGTATGTCCTCTAGGGAGAAGTGTCTATTCAGGTCCCCTGCCCGTTTTTTGATTGGATCATTTGTTTGTTTGTTGTTATTGAGTTGTATGAATTCTTTGTATATTTTGGATATTAGGCCCTTATCGGAGGCATTGCTTGCAAATATATTTTCCCATTCGGATGATTGTCTCTTTACCTTGTTGACGATTTCTTTTGCTGAGCAGAAGCTTTTTAGTTTGATGTAGTCCCATTCATTTATCTTAGCTTTTACTTCGAAAATGGGAATGTTTGAATGGACTTTATGTGAAGTAGTTACATCTCTGTTATCTAAATGTATTCCTGAGATTAATATTGTGTCTAACTATGGAACACTTCTACTATCTAGTATTGTAAAACAGAAGAAATGTAAGTTCATCCTTTGGCCAGTATTAATTGCAGGTGATAAATGAGAATCTTTAGAATTGCCCGAGCCCATTCAAGTTGTTTTTCTGAAGCAGTATAGAATATATGGTGGACAAAAAGAGATTATCACTTTAATTAATGGCATGTTAGAAGCTGGAGTGCAGGTCTAACAAATTCTCTTAGAATAGTCTTGTGTGGCTCATTAAAAAAGTGGATGGCTCAGGGAATTAATACGGCTTAAATAAATTAGTTTTGCCTATTAGCATCAGTAGTTCCTGATATGGTCTAACAGTGGGAAAAAAAACAGGAAGCTAAAGGAGATTGTTTCTAAGCAATTGATGCTGCAAATTTTTTTTCTCGATCTCATTGTTGGAAAACAGTCAACTGGGGTTTGTTTTCATATAGGAAATATAATAATACACTACATAGATGATATCATGATAATATCAGAAACTGAAACTCAAGCTAGGCTGACTTAAATGCAATAGTAACATATAATCAACAGAGGCTAGTTGATAAATCCAGCAAAAGCCCAAGGGCCCACTCAAATGGTGAAATTCTTAGGAATACCCTGGACAGGAGCCCATGACACTCCACATGCAACAAAAGACGAACTGCTGTTGGAAAAAAAATGGTATAGATAATAGAAGCTTTGTTCATCCCTCTTGCAACCACATCAAAGTTGTGACAGAAATATAGAACAAACAGCAAGAAAAGTAGGCTGGGATCTAGACGAACAGAAGCACTACAATTAGGGAGAGAAATAATTAATCGACCTGCAATGGTAGAAGGTAGGAGGGGGCGAAGACGTGAGTCTGCCCAGTCCCTAGTGGCTGAGTGGGACAGAGGCTGAGGTGTCGGCATCCGACAGCTGCAGATGCCTCTTAAAGGGGCCGTGTCTGCGAGTAGACTTTCCTAGTGACAGACCTGCTTGCTCTGAGCACCAGTGCCGGGACGGCTGCACAGGGGCACCAGGGACATACAGGGGAACACTGAGTTGTTGGAGTGAGGACCGGCGGTGAGGCTTTCTCCTGGGCAGAAGTGCCAA
>NW_011889168.1:3675325-3720966 GCF_000151845.1 Pteropus vampyrus | reverse complement strand
CCCAGGATCTTTATCCAAGAATACTTTATCCAGCAAAGCTATCATTTAGTGTCGAAGGACAGATAAAGAGCTTCTCAGACAAAAATAAATAAAGGAATTTATCAACACCAAGCCAGTATTACAGGAAATGTTGGAGGGACTTCTTTAAGAAGAAAGAACATGTACAAAAACATGAATAAAGAATGGTAATAACTACATTCCTATCAACAAGTACCTCAAATGGAAAAAGAATTAAGTGTTCCAACCAAAAGATAGAGTGGCTGAATGAATAAGAGAACAAGAACCCTACAGATGCTGCCTACAGCAGACTCACTTCAGATTAAAAGACACATACGGACTAAAAGGAAGGGGATGGAAAAAGATATTGCTTTGATGGACCTAGAGGGTATTGCTGAATTAAATGGGTCAGATAGAGAAAAACAAATATTGCATGATTTCATGTACACGTGGAATCTAAAGAACAAAATAACAACAACAAAAGGGGAAATAAACTCACAGATATAGAGAATATTTTTAAGGCTACTAAATGGGAGGGGATTTGGAGAGGGCGGCGAAAAAGGGCAAAGGGATTAAGAAGTACAAATGGATAGTTGCAGAATAGACATGGAAATGTAGAGTGTAGCATAGGAAAAATTGTTAATGTTGTAATAAATATGTAAGGGGAAGAGGGGTACTAGATTTAGTAGGGTGATCACTTTACAAGTTATGTAGATCTCTGATCACTATGCTGTACAACTGAAACTGGTATATTATTGTACACCACCTATAATTGAAAAAATATCTCATTGACTTGTGCAATGTAAATATGAGCAACTAATTGTCTATTATAGTTCAATAAAGCTGGGAAAAAAAATAAATTTTTACAAAAAAGTCTAAAAAAATGAACTGCTGTTGTTGCCTACCCCTGGTACAAAACAAGAAATAGCACCTGGTCAGGCTATTTGGATTTTGCAGAATGCATATACTACATCTGCAAATATTGCTAGCTCCTATCCACACTTAGACATGATTTTAAAGTGTGTGCAACTTATACTAATGAAGATGGAAGCCCAGTAGGCTCATGAACAAAATGACTGTGGCGACAGGGATGGAGGTTATGCATGCACTCAACAACATGGACTTCTAGCCATCAAGGCTGACCTGGCCATAGCCACAGCAGAGTGCCTGATTTGCCAGCAGCAAAGACCAACACTGAGCCCTGATATGACACCATTCCCTAGGGTGATTAGCCAGCTATTTATTGGCAGGTTGATTCCACTGGACAACTTCCATCAAGAGAGGGGCAGCACATTGTTCTTACAGGAATAGACAGTTGCTCTGGATATGGAGTTGCCTTCCTTGAATACAATGCTCCTGCCAAAACTACCATCTATGGCCTTACAGAATGCCTTCCGCCTCCTTTTACTTCCCTCTTTTTGATGAGAATGAGGAACATTTAGATCCAGGAGATACTGCTCAGTTAGAGGATGAGGCAGCTAAATATCATGAGGAAGAGGAGGATGAGCTTTTGCCTCTAGTGGCTATGGGGGGAAAAGTAAAGGAAGGTCCAGAGAAAGAATTACAAGAAGAGATTGAACAATTAAAACAGAAATTGGCTAATTTGTCTTTGCAGATGCAAAAGCTGGCCATGGGGCCTCAGCCCTTAAAAGTGCCAATTTTTAAAGTTCCTCAGGATCCACCGAGGTCAGGGGGAAGGCTGACTCCAATTATAATTGCAGGCTTAGATGCCCCTCCTGTGAGTTTTGCCCTTGTTGGACCAACTGGCACACCCCTTTGGATTAATCAGAAACCAATGCCTCAAACAGGGTTGCAACAAGGGCTGCAGCAGGCTGCTTCGTGGCTTTTAGGGAACCTGGAAGCCAGTTCTCTGCTGGTAAAACAGCTGGCTTATGAAAATGCTAATTCTGCCTATCAAACAACAATCAGACCCTTTAGAAAGAAAGAAGACTTAAGTGATTATGTTAGGTTGTGTTCTGACATAGGGCCCTCATACACGAAGGGACTTGCTGTGGCTGCTGCCCTGCTGGGAAAGTCCATGCGGGAAATGTTATCTGACTAGTCGAACAAACATGGCAAAAAGATGCCGTGATGCCCTCAAAAATCAAAAAATCAAATAAAAAAGGGGGAGACCTGCCCGGTTTCTCCACAAATTCTTTCTGATGCTCAAAAAACTGAATTTCTGATGCTCAAAACTAATCGACATGGCCCCGACCCGGTATTAATATGGGGACGAGGGCATGTTTGTGTTTTTCCACAGGATGCAGAAAATGCCAGGTGGTTGCCGGAGAGGTTGGTTCATTTCGCCGCTCCACCAGACACCCGGCGGGATGACCCTAACCTTGATCTTGCTGAGCCTGGCGATGGCAGCTGAGAGTGCAGTTTACTGGACATACTTTCCTGACCCACCTCTCTTACATCCAACAGTGTGGCAAGGACCAAATGTCATTGTGAGAGTGAACAACACATTGCTGCTGGACGTGCCATCTATGAGGAGGGTGATTGGACTAATTGTTGCAGGAATACTTGCTATTGTATCTCTTATAGCTACTGCTGCCACCGCTGCGGTGGCTCTCTCACAAACTGTACAAACTGCTCATTATGTCAATGATTTGTCTAGAAATATTACCTTAGCCTTGGGAACACAGAAAAATATAGATAGAAAATTAGAACAAAAGTTAGATGCTCTGTATAAGACAGTGGAATACCTGGGTGATGAAATCCGGGGTCTAAAAATTAGATCTCAACTAGAATGTCATGTAAAATATCATTGGATCTGTGTCACATCTAGAAGATATAATGAGACCAGTCATGACTGGGATCGAGTAAAATATCATTTAAAAGGCATATGGCACAATGCTAATGTATCCTTAGATTTAATTAACCTGCATAAAGAAATACAAGGACTTAAAAATGCTAAACCTCTGCAATTTGATGCTGATAAATTGGCCACTGAATTTTTGGATCACCTTAAGGGCCTTGTCCCCTCATGGTCTTCCTTCTATCAGCTAGCTGCTTCTGTTTTGACTATAGGAGCCTATGTAATTGTTGTTTTGTGCCTGCTTCCTTCTCTACTGATATACTTCATTAGTGCTATATTAAAACTTCAGGCCAACCTACATCATGTAAGACTTCGAAATACGGCTTAAAAGATAGACATCTCTCTCCCACGGGGGCTGGTAGTCAAAGACGGGTAAGACTCCCTCAGAGACTGGACAACCTAAGACAGGGCGTGCATGACGGAATGCACGTACCGATGACGGGTAAGTTCCAGATCTGGTGAGGGGATCACCTAAGACAGGCACAGTCACCTTGCGCCAGAACCAGGAGGGTTCGGGCATTTAAAAAATAAAAAGGGGGAGATGTGGGGAGTCACTTATGGACATGTGAAATCGTATAACAAGGAACAAGGATATTTGTGTACTTGGCAACAATGTAAGAAGTTGAGATTGTAAAGCGCTGGGAAAAACCGGGAGGTAACTGTTCACATAGCAATCACTGCAAATTCCTTGCTACAGTTTAGCAGAGAGTTCTGAGTTGTGAGAATCTCATTGTTCTACTAGATAAGTAATCTGGCTAACCTTGGTTCTTGGCTACTGTTTTTCTCATTGTATGCTATAAGTAGCCTGTTCTAAATAAACTCGGGGACACAGCTTGAATCTGTGCTCCCTCCTGCAATGCTGTCTGTCTTTCTTTTCCTCAGTCCATGCTCCCTCTTTCAGGTACCCTCAATTACTTTGTCGGCTGGCTTCCGACAATTCACCATCATGGTGTTCATACAGTATTGCTTCTGATCAAGGAACTCACGTCACAGAAAATCAAGTGCAGCAATGGGTCCATGCTCATGGAATTCTCTTGTCTTACCATGTTCGCTACCACCCTGAAGCAGCTGGCTTTATAGAATGGCAGATGGCCTTTAGAAGACTCAGGCATGCAGGACAAGATGGAGTTCCTGCAGGTCCTGAAGCACGGGCTGCAGCACGTCAGTGGCCACAGTGATCTCCACGGCCATATACAAATTTTCTTCAAGGCAAATCCTGTTGGTACATTATGGGGGAAGACAAATATGGAAACAAATACTATGAAGACAACAAACAGTTTTTGGCTATCATTGATGGGTTCTATATAATATAGTAGTTCTCCCTCTTATCTGCAGGGGATATAGTACAACACCCCCAGTTAATGCTTGAAATTGAGGATAGTACCGAACCCTATATATACTGTTTTTTTCTATACATACATACCTATGATAAAGTACAATTTATAAATTAGGCACAATAAGCAATTAATAACAATAATTAATAATAAAATAGAACAGTTATAACAATATACTGTAATCAAAGTTATACGAATGTGGTTTCTCTCTCAGAATATCTTATTATACTGTACTCACCTTTTCACTTAAAGGAAGCACATTATGACTTCTCTTCGGCATATCTGAATTGGCAGCACTACCACTCTTGCATTTGGGGGCCATTATTAAGTAAAATAAGGATTACTTGAACATAAGCACTACAATAATGATAACATGATAGTCGATCTGATAGCTACTAAGTGACTAACAGGCAAGAAGCATGTACTGAATGGAGACATTAGACAACCGGATGATTCGTGTCCCTGGCAGGATGGAGCGGAAAGGCAAGAGATTTCATCACGCTGCTCAGAATGGTGCATAATTTGAAACTTATGAATTGTTTATTTCTGGAATTTTCTATTTAATATTTTCAGACCACTGTTGAAAATGGATAACTGAAACCATGGAGAAGGAAACCGGGGTAAGGGGGGACTACTGTAATACTGAAATGAATGGCACAAACACATTCTAGGATGTGGATGGAAGCATGGTGTCCCCCGAATGGCAATCACTGTATGGCTTCACTATATGATCGATGAATCTTCCAACGACAAAACCACCTACTGCTCATAAGTTCATTTGGACAAACCATAAGTTCAATGTGTCACTCCAGAACAATATGTACCTTATTCCACCACTAGGAAGATTCGGGAGTAGGTCCCACCTTCAACACCTTGTAAGTAAAGACAATGGAAATCAACTTAAACATGTAAAATATAGGGCTTTTCATGTAAATGTACTTTTACTGCTTACTATTAACTTGATAAAAATTGTTTGATTAAGAAAAAAAGACTCCATTACAGTGCCAGCTAGATGTTGATACTTTGAGAAACTGGAGCAATGTCCTCCAGTCTAGGATGCTGTACAGACTCTGAATCACCATCTAATATATGATGCTGTTTCTCCCACAGACAAGTCATGGTCCAGAAGTCAAGGGGTGGAAATGGGAATAGCACTACTCATTATCACTGTCAGCACCCAGCTGATCGAGAAGGGAAAGTTTTGGTGGTGAGACGGCCAGTTGTAAGAACGCATGAGTGGCTGACGTGAGAATGAAACAGCAGGCACCAACTTTATTGCAGGGAGTGCGCTTCTGCTTCATTAGGGGACTACAGGGGCTTTATATATGTCAGAGAAAAATAGTGGCATTCTGCTACACATGCTTAATACAATAAGCTAAATCATGCTTACATATGTTAGGTGCATGCACCCTATTACACTAATATAACATTATAAATCTGAGGTCCTATTCCTAGCCGCGAGCCTGGATCACAGCCAGACCTGGGGCCCACGTTCCACCCCTACAGGGTCATGGCATGGGACCTGGCCCAGAGGGCACTATCTTGGGCCCACAATTCACAACAACAATATAAAGAACAACAAAACACTACCAGGCTACAGGCTACAAGGGCTAAGGCGGCTACTGCCCACTGCCAGGAGGACTCCAAGGACTTCCACCAAGTTGTCAAGGGGTCTTCTCCCAGGCCATGGATGGCTTGGACCTCAGCATTCATTTCCCGGAGAGCTGCCTGTGCCTGGTTGTCATGATCAGGAATGCAGACACAACATTTTTGCCCTGGGCAGCAATTAGGAGGCCATGCGGTTTTTCAGAACTACTTTCTGCATTTGCGTAGTTTCATCTATTAAAAGGGTTATAGACTGATGCATAGCGGCCAATGCCTGTGCAGTGTGCTAGGCAAAAGCTTTTACTTGCAATTCTACATTTATGGATCCCATCCCTGGAAGGAATAACGCCAGGGGGTAGAACCACCATGCTGCCCATTTCTGCTGGTGCCAGAGGTGATATACAGGATACCAATTATGAGGCAATTGGGGCAAAGTGGGTAATATGCATCCAGCTAAATACAGACGTCCCCAGGTACAACAACCAGTCCAGTCAGCAGACAAGTAGGGCCAGCCGTAGCACCTGCAGACCCAGAGATATCCTGCAGGTAGCTAGTCGCTAGACTCTGTACTGACATAACATCACCCATTCCACTAGACCTTGGGAACTTCAGCAAGGGTGGTGTTACACCTCGAGGTGTAACCACTCCACGATATGGTTGGACACAGATCTTACTTTCTCTGTGCGGTGGGGGGCCTGCTCCCGCAGTTCCACATGTTCTCCTGCTAGCCATCCCCACCCATTGGAAATGACATAACTATGAGGGGTGGGGGATTGTGATGGTCGCTGAGGAGTAGCACTTCTGTGGCCCATCATCACTGGTCCCATTCAGGTGTGGTGTTCCAGGTTCACAGCCACATTCTGGAGCTACTGCCTGAGGGATGGTATCACCATTATGGAAGGCAGTTGAGCCATCTCTTCCAGAGGTAATTCAGTCCCTTCTGCCCCATCATCCCACAGCCGCAGCAGCTACCCTGGAACATCTACCCGGCTCTCTGCCGCACCTGTTTCATCAGGTCCCAGAGTTCAGCAGGGGTGTACTAGATCAAGGTGTTATGCTTTTTAGCCTGGGGGGCACCGCCAGCTTACCTCACCCCCCGGGGCCAAAGGCTATTCCACTTCAACCTGCTGCCGTATCACCGGCTGCACCTGCCGTGGGGTCGCCAGCGGGCTCCCAGACCGGGATGATGGTAGCGACCCATCAGGGCCCTACAGCTTGCATTCCGCTGTCTTCAGCCGCCTTCCTAGCACTTCTTCCTGATGTTGTTGTTGCTGCACCCGCTGAGCCTGGTCCTGAACCTCCAGGCTGGCCTGCCATAGCATTGCCAGGAACATCTAGGCCACCTAACCTGCTGCCTCCTGGTGAGCGGTCAGGACATTCGACTGCAACATCTCCAGGGCTTTCCAGATGCAGCTTCACTCCATCCTAATCCTCCAGGATACATGGCCATGGGATACCACTGGGAGGCAGGGGGCCACATGTCCTCCACCTGGGTCTCCTCCACCCGGAAACCGTCCAGAGCACTGAGGGCCGTACTCACCTCATCCTGTCAGCTATGCCATGTGTCAGCACCAAGCTGATTGAGTAGGGAAGGTTTTGGTTGTGAGATGCCCAGTTGGAAGAAAATACGAGGGGCTGACATGAGAATGAAACGGCAGGCACCAACTTTACTGCAGGGAACGTGCTTCTGCTGCAGGGAATGCGCTTCTGCTCCATTAAGGGACCATATGGGCTTTATATATGTCAGAGAACAATAGTGGCATTCTGCCACACATGCGTGATACAATAAGCTGAATCATACATAAATATGTTAGGCACAAGTGTCCTACTACACTAATGTAACATTCTAAATCCGACATCCTATTCCTAGCCACAAGCCTGGATCACAGCCAGACCTGGGACCAGCTAGGCTTGGAGCCTACAATTATCCCTCATGATCAACTAGCAAATTTTTGCTTCCCATCCCTGTGACTTCATGCTCTTGGTGTAGAGGTCTTAATTCCAAAGAGAGGAATGCTTTCACCAGCAGACACCATAGCAATTACATCGAACCGGAAGCTAAGATGGCTGCCTAGCCACTTTGAGCTCCTCATGCCTTTAAATCAACAGGCAAAAATGGGAGTTACTTTGCTGGCTGGGGTAATTATCCTGACTACTAAGGGGAAATTGGGCTGCTGCTACACAATGGAGGTAAGAGAATACATGCCTGGAATATTTATAAGGTCCCTTAAGGCATTCTATCATGTCCTGTGATTAAAGTCAATGAAAAACTATAACAATTCAGGCAGGACTATTAATAGTCTAGACCCTGCAGGAATGAAGGTTTGGGTCACCTCACCAGGTTAAAAGCAATAACCAGCTGAGGTGCTTGCCAAGGGAATATAGAATGGGTAGTAGAAGAACATCAGCTATGACCACAAGACAAGTTGCAGAAATGAAAACTGTAACTTTTGAGTATTTCTTCCTTGTTTTGTTATGAATATGTATACACGTATTTTTTTCCCTCTCTCAACCTCTTATCAACTAATATAAAATCTATTAATAATTGTTAACTTTACATCACAGTATTTAAGTATATCAAGAAGAAGAGTGAGCATCACTCAATGATTTTGCATCCTCTTCTGAAGAAAGAGCCTGTTTTGGGTTTGTACACATGATACTTGTATCATGTTAGGCAGAAGGATAACCTTGTTACTTCTTTTACTTGGAGGTTAAGTATGATTTAAGGAAATGTGTGTGGGTACCAAATTTATAAGGAGTAGACTGTGATGATCAATTTTATGTGTCAAGCGGGCTATCTACAGTCCCTGGATAATCAAACACTAATCTAGTTGTTGCTGTGAAGGTATTTTGTAGATGTGATTAATATATACCATTAGTTGACTTTAGTAAAGGAGATTATCCTTGATAATCTGGGTAGGTCTTATCCAATCAGTTAAAAGGCCTTAAGAGCAAAACAGGGATTCCACCTGTGGATGGCAATGTCAGCTCCTGCCAGAAAGTTTCCACTTTGTCCTTCCTGGTGGCCTACCTTATGGGTTCTGGACTTACTTGTCAGGTTCTAGGATTCTCCCCTAGAACCTTCAGAGGGACCATGGTCCTGGCAACACCTTGAGTTCAGACTTCTGGCCTCCAGAACTATAAGAATATAAATTTTTGTTGTTTAAAGCCACCAAGTTTTTGGTCATTAATTATGGCACACCTGGAAACTAACACAAACTTTACTGGGAAATGAGGTACTACTGTAATAAATACCTACAAATGTGGAAGTGGCTTTGGCTTGGGATAATGTATAGAATCTGGATGAATTTTGATGCATGTGACAGAAAAAGCTTACATTGCCTTTAAGAGACTATTGGAAGAAATATGGGCATTAAAGTCATTGCTGTGGAGGGCTCAAAAGGAGGTGAGGAAGACAGAAGAGGAAGCTTCTATCATCTTAGAGAATATGTATATCATCATGAGCAGAATATTAATAGAAATATGAATATTAAAGGTGCTTCTGGTGAGATTTCAGATGAAAATAAAGAACATGTTATTGGAAACTGGAGAAACTTGTTCTATAATGCCAGAAACTTGACAGAATTGTGTTCTACAGTTGTGTGGAAAGTAGAACTTGGATATTTAGCTGATTTAAAAGCAAAGTATTGAAGGTGTGGCCTGGTTTTGTCTTGCCGCTTATAGTAAAAGGTGAGAAAAATGAAACATATTGAATAAGGAACTATTAAGCAAAAAGGAGCTAACATTTGATGATCTGGGATATTCTCAGCCTGCTCATATTGTAAAGAATGCTAAAATTAGAAAATTCACTCTTTGGAACTAGTACTATGGAGAGAAAGCCAAGAGTGTGGCTAGACTATCTTTTCCCAAAGAAATTAGGTATGTGGCTCATGGATTCACTGAACCATCTCAACAGAATCTAAGAATAGAGATGATATTATCCAGTAAAATTCTATAGGGCCCCTCTTGTCTAATGGGAACCTGCACAGGAGAGCCACAAGGTTTTTGAGAACATTATGTGCACAGAAACACTGTAAGCTTAAACTGAAAGGAACAGGCACAATACAAGCTGAGAGAAGACTGTCAAGCTTCTAAAATTTTACAGGTAGGAAATGGTCTGATAGAACTACCTAGTTGTAAACATATGCTACCTTGCAAGAAAAAGAAAAATGGACTTCAAGGGCAGAGCATTGGATGCAAAGTCAGAGAGTGGAGGTACAGGCCCAGAGTCAGAGGCCATTTGGAGAAGTATGTAGTGCAGGGGTTGAAAGTGTTGCCATGGGTCCAAAAGATGGAGCCAACACAGGCCCAGAGGGCAGAGCATCAAGCCATAGAGATTTTCAGGCCTTATGTATGAATGTTACTGTGAACAAGACTAACTCCATCTTTGTGTCCCTGATTTCTATTCAAGTTTTTCATGCTGTGAACTCTGACAAACCTCACTGTTCTCAGCCAGCACACCAAAGCTTTATAATTAATGATTACCTGTGTTCCTTAAACCTATACAATATAGCTGTAACAATTCTTGTCAGTAACAGCCAGAATGCCATGACAATTGAGATAAAAATCAAACTGGTGTTAGCATCAATTCTAAAAAATCATCTATCACAAGACCACCATGAAGTATGGTTCTTGGCATATACTGTATTCTTTGTCCCTTTGTCAATCATTAGTACCTAAGCTATAAAAATGTACTATAAAAATGTACTATAAAAAATATACTGTAACAACAGTCTGATAGTGGAGAATATCTACACAGACTCCTGAGTCACCTGTCAGCTGTGACCTTATCCCTGTAATTAACTTACCTTATAATAAATTCCTGTTCATCTATGGAGTTGCCTGCATCATTTTTCAGTCTCGAGAAACCCTCTTGTTACAGTAGCCACTACACCGGTGTTCCATGTTCAGACACCTTAAAACGTAATGGAATTGCCATGCTAAATTTCAAACATGCTTAGGGCCAGTGACCCCCTTATTCCTTCCAATTTCTACCTTTTAGGATGGAAACGAAACTCATGCCTGCTCTGCCATTATATCTTAGAAGCAGATAACTTTTCTTCTAGTTTCTCAGATTCACAGATGGAAAGAAAGTGCCCCAGGATGGATCATATCCAGAGTCTCACCCTATTCATACCTGACTTAGATGATTTAAATAATAAGATCTAGGGCCTTTTAAGTTGATGATACTTAGATAACATTTTGGACTTAGAATGATGTTATAAGGGTTTAAGATGGAGGGAGGCGAATTTATTTTGCACATGGGATGAACATGAATTTGGGGACCAGAGGATGGACTGTAATGGATTGAATGATGACCCCTCAAAAATGTGTCCACAGGCTAACACCTAGATTCTGTGAATGTTACCTCATTTGGGCAAAAGATCTTTGCATATGTAGTTAAAGATTTTAAGTTGAGATCATCCTGGGTTACCTGGGTGGACCCTAAATCCAATGACAAGTGTGCTTATAACAGACAGAAAAGGAGAAGGGAGTGATACTGTGATTCCCAGGCTCCATTCAGGTCACCATCACATTGGCCAAGAGCAGCAGCATGGTCTTCATGGTTTTCATGGCAAGTGATGATGAGCAGTCTACACAAATGGTTGCAAGTTGGGAAGATGACAAAGTGACAGAAGCATCCTCAAACAGTTTTGTTGCTGTTAAAATCAATACCAAAAGATGCGCTCACTAAAAGTTGAAACATCAGTTGCAAATGGGAACCAGTCAGAAAGGTTAGTCTATTTCATCCATCATTTGCACCCAGTAACACTTCTAAAAAATCTCAGTCCAGATTTTGCGATACACCATCTACATTTCCTAATACAAAAAGAAAGAAAGTTCAAGACATGTCATTCTCTCTCTCAGAAGCCTGGTCAATATTCAAATCAGAGACCTACCCAGGACCTCATTGTCAGAATAAAAAAACTAACCAAAACATTTGGAAAAAGAAAAGTGAAAGAACAAAGATATTAAGAAGGAAATTGAGGACGAAAATTGGAAAATAAATGTTGAATACTAAAAGAAAGCAAGAAGTGTTGGTAAACAGAATGCAAGAAGAGCAAAGAAACAGAAGATGGGGCAGTTCAAGGATATATAAAACAGGTTGCATTGGACCATGAAAAGAGAGCTGCTTGTTTTACAAAGACAAAGGAAAAAGCTGCTGCTTTGCTGGAAACAGGCAGAAACACAGTTTAAGAGGGAATCTTATGCAAGAGGAACCTTCCCAATGAGTCCTTTATAAATCAGTTCCCTGTACCTGTTCAAGAAAAAGCATGGTAGTTTGCTGTACAGGCAGGAAGACCAACTACATCCATGGTACACTCTTCCATTGGAAAAATATGAACACTGTTGGGGACAACTTTATCCATGCCTCATCATTTGGATACTGATTAGCAATTTCTTATTTAGTAATGTTCCTCCTGCACAGACTCATTTGATAACAACATCAGAACTCTCAAATTGTGTACCATCTAGCAACTCAGAAAAAAAAAGAGAACTATCCAGAAGTGTGCTGAAAAAGCACTTCAAAAGGGAAAAGAAGGTAGGTTCAGGACTCAAGATGATAGTAAAGGTGAAAACACTTGGAATGCAAATTCTCGTCCGCTGATGTATGAGACTAGTGACAATATGTGCAATAATCATTATTTCTTTTATGATTTAATTCAACTAAAATTCTGCTGGAGAAGTAGGACTGCTTTATGTTTTCTAACTAATCTACATTTTAAAGTGTTTCTTTAATCCTGTTTAGTGGGTATAGGTTAAAACTGTCTAACTCAGAAAAATCAAAAGATAAAAAAAACTAAATGGCTGCGAAGTCCCTGCATATGGTAACCAACTGTTAGAAGCTTAAAGAATTTAAAGGTCTGACACAACTTCCCTCCATCAGCTTTATTATACAGTATTTCACGTACCCATTACCCCTATGCTCTCAGATGGCATGTTATATTTAGAGGTATTTTGCTCTAAAACTCTTAAGCCCACACAAAGTAACTGGTATATCAGAGTAATTTGACTCTGGGTCAGATGCATTTTAATTAACCCATCAAATGATAATTTATATTTAGCTTTTCTCTTATCACTCATCTACTGCAAGCAAAATCTTGCAGTATTTAATCTTAAACACTGAATGAAAAATTCTTTCAAATAGAAAAATAGCTACAGGCCTATAATAGCATTTATGATAAGGTTGTAACTGAAGATATTGTTTCCATCATCCATATTAAGATCTATCAAAAGTTTTCCTGACCCTCAAGTATGAGAAAATCTTTACTACAAAGGAATGATTGATTTCTCTGTAAGAGCTTTGTGATTCACGCATCTGACTGTACTTCTTATTCTGTTATATCTTCCCAGATATCAGAGATAATCTAGACTTCAATGTTTCTAGCTGTTAAGACTGTTGACCAGAATGCCTACCTTCTAAAACTTGTGTTGATATTTTCTTCTTTTTACTTCCTTTTACCCTAATATTCACCTACTTATAGTTAGAAGCTTCCTAAAACCCACAAGAAAACAAAGTCAATGTGTAAATAAATGAAAAATAAAAACTGTGCATTTCTAACTCATCTTTGGAAGATCTGGGAAAGAAGAGTTGGGGAGGGGTAGAGTACTAATTATAAGAAGGAAGTTGCCATGCATGGCTCAGAATGATCAGCCTCCAAATAATAGTACTATGTAGAGTGTAAAAAGGAAGACTTTTCACTGTCATCCACTGAAATCCTTATACATAAAAATTCAATTTCTAGAAAAATATCTTTAACAAATAATCATGTATGTGCATATAGAAATACATCGAGGAATTTCACCACCAAATTGTCAATTATAATGAAAACCTACTGCCGTTACAAATGCTCAAAGGATGGGATACTATGTAACCATTAAAATTATGTAAAAAATTATTTCTGGACATGGGAAAATATTTATGTAACACTCCCAATGTTTCTTTTTTAAAAAGAAGACAACCATTCTTGTTAGTTTTACTTTATCCTCCCATTACTTTGTATATTATAGGATAAACAAGAAAGGAATTATGTTAATGTCATCATGACCAAAAAAAGATACCTAAGTATACTATCAAAGAAGTAAAAGTTCTATAATTTTAATCTGAATTGGAAATGAGCTCTGTTTTTTTTTTTTTTCTCTTATAAAGAGAAAGCTGATCTCTGCTTCCGGAAAAACAGAGTAAATAGAGAAGACTGCCAATTGGAGAGAAGGCAGACCAGCAAGGGACCTCAAAACCCGAGGAACGATATAGAAGTGATTCCCTTGAGTTTTCTTTTTACCTCACATATCCCAAACAGGTGCTGGAGAAGCTGGCAACCCAAAAATGCCAGTGGGCACAGACCAAAAACAGCTCTAAGATAACCTGCTTTCTCTAAAGAACAAGAAAAGGAACAACCTAGCAAGACAGAAAGCTTTTAAATAATAACCACCTTATACCAGCCAAGCATCATGGAAAAAACTGTGGATTCCCAACTCCATCCTATCAGCAAAAGCCAAGAGGGGAGCATACATTTCCACTCTTGTCTGGCTGTCACAAGGCACTAAAGCCCCTACAACACTGTGGTGATATCAGAAAAGACCAAGTGAAGGAGCTAAGGTTCATCGCTTCTGGGCAGTAACGAGGCTACTCACTCAGTACTGGCAGTGGAGAAACCATGGGGAGCCTGGACTTCAACCCCAAAATCAGCAGTAATGAGGCATCCATCCTGCTGGAGGGAGTAATGTCAGAGGAGACCTACTAGAGTCAAGGCTTTCACCACTTCCAAGGAGTAGCAAGTGCAAGCCCCCACCCCCGCATGATATCAATGGAGGTAATGGAAAGCAGTAATTAGTCACTGCTACTCCTCCCACCCAGGGAAGAATCAGGGGAAACATAGTGGAAAGCTGGAATTCCAACCCTGCCCAGAAATAATGAAGAGCTCTCCACCTTGGGTGTCAAGGGAAGCCAAATGGGAAACCTGGACTTGTACACCCACCTGGCAATAATGAAATTATGTCCTACCTTCCTCATCTGGAATGAAGTCAGAGGAAACCAGCTAAAATAGGTTTAAATAAGAACAAAATTCTCAAAACATAATACTAAAGATGTCAACTTTTCAACTGAGAATCACTCATATTGACCAGAAAAATCTCAAACTGAATGAAAAAAGAAAAGGTACCAAGACTGAGATAACAATGATAATTATCCAACAAAGATTTTGAATGAGCCATCAGAAAAAAATAGCTCCAACAAGGAGGTCTCAGCGAAAAACACAGAAGATATGAAGAAGACCCAAATGGAAATTTTAGACGTGAAAAATACAATAACCAAAATAAAAAAAAAAACCTCAGTGGATGGCCTCAACAACAGAACACAGGGGACAGAGGCAAGAATCAGTGAAATGGAACAAAGAAGAATAGAAATTACCCAATCAGAATAATACAGACAAAATTGACTGCGAAAAAAGTGCCTCGGGGACCTGCAGGATTATAAAAGAATCGACATTCCTGTCATCAGAAAACAAGAAGGAGGGAAGAGGATGGAATAATGGAATATTATTCAGCCATAAAAAAGAAGGCAATCTTGCCATTTGTGACAGTATGAATGGACCTTGAGGGCATTATGCTAAGTGAAAAAAAGTCAAAAACAAACACTGTATGATCTCACTTATATGTGGAATCTAAAAAACAAAAACACCAAACACATTGATATAGGGAACAGCAGATTCGTGGTGGCGGAGGTGGGGTGCAAAATGAGTAAGCGGGATCAAAAGGTACAAACTCCCAGGTATAAAATAAATAAGTCATGGGTATATAATGTACAGCATGGTCACTATAGTTAATAATACTGTATCATACATTTGAAAATTGCTAAGGGAGTAAATCTCAAAAGTTCTCATCACAAGAAAAAAAATTCTGTAACTATGTATGGTGACAGATGTTAACTAGATTTATTGCGGTGATCATTTCACAATACATCCATCCCTTGATTTACGTGTTTTTTTATACATGGTAAATATTCCCCCCGTTTACGCAGACTTTTTATACATGGTTTCCATTTATGTGGTCCCATTTTACGCAGTTCTTTCTTTTTCATTTCCGTTATTGGCGATTACTCTTTCTAAAAAACAAAAGCTTAACTTGGCAACATACAAAGAATACTTACTAATGCACAATTATTAATGATCTTCCCATTCACCGGATGGCAAATAAAAAAGCATGGATGACTACTAATGTTTTGCTGTAGAAGCTGAAAATTATATAAAGGAAAAATGTCTTCCTTTTAAAATATTTTTACTTTTAGATAATGCACCTGGTCATCCACACAATTTAGAACATCCAAATATTAAAGTTGTATATTTGCCACCAAATACAACTTCCTTCATCCAACCTTTAGATCAAGGTATTATTTCCACCTTTAAGAGTAATTATATTAAACAGAGTTTTAATGATATTTTTAATAACGTTGAAGATAACAAATCACAGTTACAGAAGCCTGGGATAAATGCACAATCTTAAGTTGTATCAAGAATATTGCTTTAGCTTTGAGTGATATAAAACCATCAACTTTAAATGCTTGCTGGAAAGCAATATGGCCAGAAGTGGTTATATTAGGGAATATGGTTTCAACAACTGAAGAGGGATTAACTGCCATTGTTAATTTATTAAATAAATTTCAAGAAGAAGGCTCTGGTTAAATAAATAAATCTAAAAAAATAAAATAAAATGAAATGAAAAGAAGAAGGCTCCGGCAATTCGAATGTAGATATTAACAAATTACTAGTTGATCATGAATTAACTGAGAATGAATTAATTCACTTAATATCAGAAGCCCATCCTGCCAATGAAGATAGCAGTGACCCTGAACCAGTTTTATTCACTGCAGAAAATATTTACAATGCTCTTCAATTGTCCACAAAACTGGAAACTGCAATTCTAGATATTGATCCAAACATCCAACGAGGCTTAAAATTTCAAAAAGATTTTTTTAAATGTTGCAGTGAATATCGAAGAATTGATAAAAACTTAGCAAAAAATGGGGTTGGAAAAAGATCATCTAAAAACATAAATAACGAAACTGAAATAGTACTTCCAAACATTTCGAGCGATGAAGACAGTTACTTTGTGCCAATTAAAAAGAAGTCGATTGCTTTAGATTACAGTATAGACATCAACCACAAATAAAATTTATTTTGGTTTTCTTAATTTTCATTAGCAATTTTTTTGTAAAAATATTTGAAATAAATATTTTTATGGCTTATATCAGCCTATTTCTTTAGTATTTTTTTTCATATTGGTGGGCTCTTTTTGCGTGGTTTTCTATGTAAATCGAGGGACTGGTATATACACAAATATTGAATTACTATGTTATATAATGGAAATTAATATAACATTGTAAGTCAATTATACCTCAGTTTTTAAAACGACAGAATGGTATTGATGAAAGATTAGATAAATATATCAACGAAACAAAAAGAGAGCCAGAAAATAGACCCACATAAATACGGTCAACTGATATTTGACAAAGAAGCAAAACAACTCAATGGAAAAAGAATAGCTTTTTCAGCAAATGATGCTGAAACAACTGGACATCTGTTAGCAAAAAAAAGTCTAGATGTAGTCCTTATACCTTTTACAAAAATTAACTCGTAATGGATCTTAGACCTAAATGCAAAATGCAAAAGTATAAAACTTCTACAAGATAACAGAAGAAAATCTAAGTAACCTTGTGTTTGGTGATGTTTTATAATACAACACCAAGAGCATGATTCGTGAAGAAAAAATGACAAGTTGGACTTTATTAAAATTTAAAAATTTTCTGCTCTGTGAAAGACATTGTTAAGATAATAAAGAGACAAGCCACAGAATGGAGAAAATGTTTACAAAATACATATCTGATAAAGGACTTGTACTTAAAATATACCAAAAAAACCTCATCAAAACTCAACGAAATGTACACCTGAAAATTATATAATTGTATTAACCAATGTTACCCCCATAAACTTAATTTTAAAAAATTAAGTTGTATTTTTTTAAAAAGGCCTATGCAAGATTGTTTCTACTCTGTGCAGCACATCTATGCCTTTTGCTGGTGTAAAGCCTTATACTGGACTCATCTTGAAAGATAGGCTATAACCAAGTGAAAAAAGTGGTGTGCGATGGCAGAAACAGAAAATCAAGAGAAGATGGGAAGCAGGAAGCTGCTTCCCCCTAAAAATAAAAAAATAAAATAAATTAAAAAAGTAAAACTCAACGATAAGAAAACAACCCAACTGAAAAATGGGCAAAAGAGCTGAACAGACACGTCACCAAAGAAGATACACAGATGGCAAATAAGTATGTAAAACTATGTTCAACATCATTTTTCATTAGGAAATTGCAAATAAAACAATGAGATACCACTACATAACCATTCGAATGGTTAAAATAAAAAAATAAACTGATAATAGCAAATGCTGGCAAGGAAGTGGAATAATAGGAATGCTTATTTGGAGCATTGGAAGATAGTTTGGCAGTTTCTTATAAAGCTAAATAGTTTTACCATGTGACCCAGCAATTGCCCTCTTAGTTATTTACCCAAATGAACTGAAAACTTATGTCCACACAAAAACCTGTACATAGATGTTTACAGCAGCTTTATTCATAACTGCCAAAAACTGGGAACAACCAAGATGTCCTTCAATAAGTAAATGAAAAGCAAGCTGTGATACATCCGAACAATGGAACACTATTCAGTGATAAAAATAAATGAGTCATCAAGCCATGAAAAGACATGGAGGAATCTTAAATGCAAATTGCTAAGTAAAAGAAGTCAATCTGAAAAGGCTGTAGGCTGTATGATTCCAACTATATGACATTTTAGAAAAGGCAAAACTATAGAAACAGTAAAATAAATAAATAAATAAAAATCAGTGGTTGCCAGAGGTTCGGAGAGAGGTAGAAGGATGAATAGCTGAAGCACAGATTAAACTGTTCTGTATGAAACTATAATAGTGGATCTATATCATTATGTATTTGTCAAAACCCAAAGAATGTACAACACAGTGAACCTTACTATAAACTGTAGACTATAATTAATAATGATGATTTGATATTGGTTAATTGTAGCAAATGTATCACACTAATACAGGATATTAAAAAATTGGGAAAATTGTGTCAAAAGAGGGGAGCAGAATGGTATATGGAATTATAGGTACTATTTTCTCAATCATTCTGTAAATCTAAGACTGTACTAAGAAATTAAGTCAATTAGTTATTTTAAATGTACTTAGCATACAATCCTGCAATTGCACTGATGTGCATTAATTCCATACAAAAACCTTACACAAATAATCACAGCATCTTTATTCATAATAGCCAAAAACTGGAACTAACCAAGATGTCCTTCAACTAGTGACTGGTTAAGAAAACTGTGGTACATCCATACCATGGAATATTATCCAGTAATAAAAAGGAACTAACTATTCATATATGTAGCAATCTGGATGACTCTAGGGAGAATTATGCTGAGTAAAAGCAAGCCAGTCCCAAGAGGTTACATGCTGTATGATTCCATTTATATAACATTCTTGAAATGACAAAATTATAGAACTAGAGCACAGACTGGTGGTTGCCAGGAGTTAAAGAGGGAGTGAAGGAGGAGGGAAGTGGTTGTAGCTATTAAAAGGCAACATGAGGGATACTTGTAGTGATAGAAATTTTCTGTATGTAAATATCCTGGTTGTGAATCATATCAAGGGTCTACACAATGTTACCATTGGGGGATACTGGGTAAACAGTGCATTCTATTTGAATCTACAACTATCTAAAAATTAAAATTTATCTAAAAAAATAAAAGAAAGAAACAATAGGAAAAAGTAGGATCTTCCTCCTTACCTTAAATGATGTGCCAGGTTGTCCTGGAACCAGGGCAGAGAATCTTTGGGGTGATTTCCCTTCAATTGGCATGTTCGCCCTGGGTCTCAGCCCACCTTCCAAAGCTGAAGGAGTGTCTGTATGTGGACTGCAGTCAGAATACATGGAAGATCCTGCCGCCTCCAGTAAGGGGAAAGCTCAACAGCTCCATAGAGACACCAAGAAATTCTAAAAGGACATTATCCATGTCATCAATATCATTCTACATTCATCCTACAAAGTTTAGCAACCCCAACTCTGAGTGTCAGAGTGGATTATGGAAACACTCATAATATTTGGAATCAAATTAATGAGCTTAGAGTCCCTTATTCTTGTGTGGCTCCACAGGAGACTTTGCACCTGACCCAGCCAGCTCGCCCCTCAATTCCAGGTTCAAGACAGATCTGGGTTTGCAAGGAGGAAGAAACTGGGGCAGTGAATGGTGCTGAAGCCCCATGGGGTGGGCAGGGGAAGGACTTGTCCATGGAAATCTGGTGGTTGACTGTGGAGACAAGAAATCTGGAAATCTGGTCATCTGATCTCTTCTGCCATCATGAATTATTTTGCTATTTTAGGGTGAAAATCTCTCTTAAATTCTTCTATGGGAAGCTCAGCCTCTTCTTTCAAGATGAAGATGGCTCAACATTAACATTACTTATTGAATCAACAAATTAGGGGTGGAGAAAACATGCTGCTATTAACTTACACCAAAAAAAGCATTTGACAGAATTGAGTAGTCATTACTATAAAAACTCAAACTAAAATTAGGGAAGAAATAAATCACTCAAATATCACAAAAATTATTTATGAAACAGTCATGAAACACTGTGCTAAAAACTAAAATAATGAAGCTATTGACATTAAAATTAACAACAAGATAGGGATATCTGATACAACTCAAAATTGTTTTGCTGGCTCTGGCTCACACAATAGAAGATGAAACAATCACAATAAATATTGCAAAGAAAGGAAAATGTAGCTTTCTTTGCCAAGGATATGATTTTATACATAGAAAACCTACCAGACTCTATCAGAATTCATAGGGTAATTTCATAATGGGCTGGATGCAAGATAAAATTATAAGAGCAGACAGTTTTCCCTCTATAACAGAAATCATCAAATGAAAATGGGGAGGACCATTAGCAATGATAGCAAGAAATATATAAAATAAACTTTTTAGGAGCTGGACCTATACAATTAAAAAATTTTTTTAATTGACAAATATAAAATACTCACACAGACATACCACATCCCTGAGTTAAAAGGTTTAATAAAAATATCAACCCTCCCAAAAGCATTATATTAATGTAAAGAATAAATTAAAAACAAAAATTAAACACAAAGCTCAATAAGATGGAGTATATAAAATTTTGTGGAATGCAGCTAAAGAGATTCTTAAAGGGAAATTCATGTTCTTAAATGATTTTTTTTTAAACAAAGAAAGGCTGAACGTTAATGAATTAACATCCAATTTAAGAAGTTAGATGAAGAGAAAATAGTTCAGGTAGGAGCAGAAATTAAGGAAATAGAAAACAAAGGTATATCAGAGAAGATCAACAGGCCAAAAGTTGGTTCTTTGGAAAGACTAATAAAATTAGCGAACCTCTGAGAAGACTGATGAATGACAAAATCTAAACATGCACACACTATTAAGATTTGACAAGACGCAGCAAGGAACCTAAAAACTATCCCAGAAGACCCCATCCCTGACCCGCATAGACTCCTATTCACTAAATTCTTTAATTTCCTACAAATTGACAGTGTATCATTCCCAAAAGCCAACAAAGCCATCGCCTCAAAATCACCTTAGTAACTGTCACGCCATAAACCCTCGTGTACTCGCTTTAACGCAACGCGACAGCAAGACTTAAAAGGCTTCTGAGGGCCACTTCTGTTCTCTGTCATCACCTCTGCCATTGCCCCTTCTGGGGCTGTTGGTTTTGCACACGATCAGAAAAGACGTGAGGCTGTGGTCTACTCACTCTGAACCAGGTGCAATTATGGATCAGCTCAGACTTTGTCCATGAGTGACGTTGTTGGGCGGGGAATATGGCTGCGCCCAGGCATTCCTCGATGAGAGCCGCCATCTTAGTGTCCATTCCGTACAGTGGGCTGTTCCACAGAAAGCAGGGGCGTGGGGCGTTGTTCGGGGGTAGAAACCTTCTGGAGACAAGCTTCCGGGAGCAGCTGGTCTTTGGAACTGGGTTCTAAAGGTCTGTGCAGTTTAAAGACGCAGAGGTGGCAGCCCCCATCCCTAGGGGGAGGGAAGATGTGTCCAGATTTTCAAGGGAGATACCACTGGGGAGAGGGAGAAAGGTCAGGATTACAGTTTCCTCCTGGGAGATGTCACTAGGAAGAAAGAAGTTAGTATGGTACAGTCCCCCTCCTGGCCGATACCACTGGGCAAGAGAGGGAAGGAGTCAGGGTGGTACAATCTTCTCCTTGGAAATACCACTAGCAAGAAGGGAGGAAAGCCAGGTTAATGCTGGAGGAGTCAGAGTGGTATAGTTTCCTCTTGATGTGCTGGAATTGGTGTAGAAGAGACTTGAAATCTCCTCCATCTTCATTACCTCCATTACCCCACTAAAATAGTCGCTAGGAATAATAATTATAATACTAGCCTTCGATATGGAGAATTGTTTTTCAGAAAATTGTCAATAGAAAAAAATATTTAGAAAAACATTATAAGCGTACTTTCGATGAAAATGTATCTCCAAGACATGCCCCTGATCTCTGCTGTCAACCAGGTTGCAACTGCCTAGGCTCTCTTATATGGGAATTAAGGAGCTGCTACTGACTCTTGGGAGAGAAGAGGGAGTTCTGGACTTTCTTCATCTCTGAACTAAACATTCTTCAAAACCTAGTCCAAGTATACCCTCCTGCAGGAAGCCTTCTCTGACAAGAGGTAGAAAGGGCTCTTTTCCCTGCTACAGGAGTTTCAAACCCAACAGGTAGTCCCTGGCTAAGTTTGGGTATAGGTTGCTGAGTACCCTAAGGACATTCAGATCTCTCGGCCTCAGCTCAGCAATCAGGAGAGTTAGATTGTCAGCCACCCAGACTATCGCATTTTCTCTGTCTCCTCTGCAATATTTGTGAATTAAACGAGAGACAGAATGGCAAATGTGAGAACATTGCTGTAACATACACACTTCTACAGACATTTCCAAAATTTATTATTGTCATAACTTCTGGTCAACATCTCAAATCCTGGACTCTGCAAACTTCCACCATCAATGCCTCCTGGGCTGATCTCAAACCTGGGCCTTTCTTAACTCTGCCTACACCTATGTTGTACCCTTATATTCTGGATTCCTGTCCTCTAACGATTCCATTATTAACGATTCCATTATTAACGTCCCTATATTTTGACCCTGAATCTAAAATGCTGCTAACTCTTCCACCATATGTGCCCTTTATAGACTGAGAGACTAAGCATATGTTAATTCTCCACTATCGATGTCTCTCTGTTCTAGATCTCAACTATTAGACCATGGTTAACTTTTCAACCATCAATGTCCTTTTGGTTATACCTCCAAAACAGACCTCTGTTACAGATGCCTGGTTTCAAGTTCAAACCAGAGGGGAAATGATGTTTGTAAAGTAACAGAGGCCCAAGTTAAAGAACTGGTCCTGAAGTCCATTGAAGGTAGAAGTTCACTCATGATAGAAGACTGCTTATAAGCCTGGGCTTATGGCCTATAAAACAAGATGGTGATTTCTGACAAAATCATTAACTGACATTTTAAGATCAAACCAAGAAGATTGATGATGGAAAAGTTAATATTTTTCTAGGATAGAGACATGGAAGAATTAATGGATGCCCAGGGTTTGAGGTCAGAAGTGATGGTTTGTTGCTTCAGAGATTAGACAATAAAAGGCTTCAGCTACCATTTTGTGTGTTCATTTTCTCTTCTTTCTCCCTCCAAACCCCTCTCTCTCTCCCTTCCTCCTCTCTCCCTCATATCACTTCCTCTGGGAGGAGCTAGCTGCTGTGTCACAATGACACTCAGGAAGCCTTTGAAGAGACCCATGTGCCAAGTAATACTGCCAGTAGCCAGTGAGGAACTGAGGCCTCTAGCCTGTAGTCATATGAATGAGCCATCTTGGAAGTGAAACTTCCAGCCTCAGCTGACTGCAACCCCATTTGATAACTACAACATTGGGAGAGACCCTGATGTTGGAGAGGATGTGGAGAAATAGGAACCCTTATACACTGCCATTGGGACTGCAAATTGGTACAGTCACTATGAAAAACAGTATGGAGGTTCCTCAAAAAACTAAGAATTGATCTACCAGATGATCCAGCAATCCCTCTACTGGGTATTTACCTCAAAGTCTTGAAAATCCATGTCCGAAAAGATATTTGCATACTGATGTTCATAGCAGCATTATTCACAGTGGCCAGGACATGGAAGCAACTGAAGCGTCCTACGATAGATGATTGGCTAAAGAAGTGGTGATACATATATACAATGGAATATTACTCAGCTATAAGAAAAGATGAAATACTGCCACTTGCGACAACATAGATGAACCTTGAGATAATCATGCTAAGCGAAATAAGCCAGACAGAAAAAGTTGAAAATCACATGATATCATTTACACGTGGGATATAAACCTAAAAGCAACAAACGAACAGGACAAACAAACAGAGGCTCATGGACATGGACAATAGACTAGTGGTAGGGGGAAAGAAGGAGTAGAGGGGAGTTAGGTAGGATAAAAGGGGTCAAATATGTGATGACAGAAAGAAATCTAACCATGGGAGGTGAACACGCAATGTAAATACATATATATGCCTTACTATTAAAATATACAGCTGAAACTTATTGGATTTCGTTAACCAATGTCGCCATAAAAAAATTAATTAATTTAAAAAATAAGTTAAAAAAAAAGAGAGAGACCCTGAGACAGAACCACTCAGCTAAGCCATTCCCAACTTCTTGATTCCACAGACATTGTGAGATAATAAATGTTGTTTTAAGCTTCTATGTTTAAGGGTAATTTATTATGCAGTAATATATAACTAATACTGGCTTTTAAAGTTTTGATATTTTGTTCATCATTGGTTTTTGTATTAATTTTAACTTTTAAAAATAATGCACCAAAATGTTATTTGTCTTGTTTACTGAGTTTTTTTGGCATCCTCTTAAAATTTGCACATTGAGGTGAGTGCTTCAGTTGCCTCACCCTAGTCCGAGTCCTGCTGAGAAATCTTGTTCTCTAAAGTCATGAACTCTCAGAAACTTCGCTATTTGAAATTATATCAATGAAAATAAAGCATCTCACTTTTGCCTGGATGATCCAACCCACACAGAGGAGCAGGCTTGATTTCTAACCCAGGTTCAGAGTTTCAAATAAGGGGAATCTGGAGCAAACATTGCACACATATAGTTGCTTTAGTGTTTCCAAATAAGGAGGTCCCTGGATCCACTTCAGTCTAGCGGTGACATTGACTCTTTTACATACCAACTTACTTTGCTTTGGGCTAATCAAAACACTGTTTCATTTAAATTTTAACTAAGCTCAGCGCTTCCCCAAAACCCTATAGTAATCCCATTTTTTTTTCCTTTGTTTGGTGAGACTAGGGTGACCAACTATCCCTGTCTGCTCAGGACTGAGGGGTTTACTGGGACAAGTGACATTCACTGTTAAATCAAGAAAGTCCCATGCAAACTGGAACAAGTTGGCCACCCTAGATAAGATTCCCCACAGTTCCTATGGTGTGTGGTCTCCCTTGTGGCTGCATGTTAATAAACCCATTTCCATCAGACTATGGATATGACCCTGGTAGAAATGTCAGACTATGGATATGACCCTGGTGATCTTTATCAGATACACTTAATCAATGTCATTAATGTTAGAAGCGTTCACAGAGGTCGAGTTTGAAATCAGTCCTAGTATATATTGATGGTGGGAAAATTAACAGGCCCTGGGTTCAATCTCCAGATCAGAAGGGCATTGATGGACGAATAGTTAGTTAATTGAAGGCTGAATGCCAAACCATACCAGAAAAGCATTGATGGTGAAAGAGTTATCAGAGCTCTTGATTAGAGGTCAGACTAGTACAATACTGATCGAGTTAGAAATTGGTCCAGAGTTGGTGGAAATGTTAACAGGGGGCTGGATTTTAGATTTTGACATGAGAGCCATTAATAGTGAATTAGATAACAAAATGACCAAACGACCAAATTCAAGAGCTAACCAGATTAGCAATGGTGGTGGAAGAGTTAATAGAATACAGCAACTTGAGCTCTCCTGTCTAGACTTAGACTTGGAGTTGTAGATAGATGGTGCAGCTGGCCAATAGCTGCATATGAGAGGTGGAATCTGGTTTCCTGTGGCCAATGAGGTGAAGCAGCAGCCTGTTACTAGGGAGAAGGACCTGTTGCTATGTGCAGAGTGGGAGAGGCAGGGTCTACTCTGAGTTGCTACAGACAAATAATTAGCCAATGACTGCAGAAGTTGGCTTTAGCCTCTTCAGCCTATGGTAAAGTGTTACTAGGTAGTAACCCCCACTGACCTGTGAAATGAAGCAGCCAAAGTGGTTCCTGAGAGGACGTAGACAGAAGGCACAGTTAGCAAATGGCTTTGGCCTCCCCAATCATATGAGGTGGCCAGGTCTGTGAATCAGCAGAGGTCTCCATTGTCCAATGCAGGGAGGGAGCAGGGCATAGGCTGAGGGCATACAGATAGATGTGAAGGAAGTGGAAGTGGGTGGGGCGAGGCCTGAGGTTGCTTTGGGCAGATGGTACAGCTGGCCAATGGCTCTGTGTGGGAGACAGATTTTAGTCTCCATGGCCACTGAAATGCGAACATCCCTGTTGCTATGCAACAATAACTTTGCTGTCCCAAATTATATCAGTAAGAATGAAACCTCTCACTCTTGCCTGGAGAGTCTAAATCATTTTGACACGAAATAGCAGCCTCAATTTCCAATCCAGGTGGAAGAGGAAGAGGAAACAGCATGAGAGGCTCTAGACAGATGACACATTAAAAAGAAAAACATGAAATTTAATAATTACTTTATCTATACTACATATCCAGAAAATTATCATTTCAACATGTGATCAATGTTTTAATTAATGAGATATTTGGCATTCTTGTTATAATAAGTGTAAAATCAGATGGTATTTAATACTTACTTCTCAATTTGAATGCTAAATTTTCATTGAAAAGACTTGATTTGTATTTAGATTTCATAAAAAATTTATTATTAAAAACAGATTAATATCATAAGTTATTCCAAAACATACTTCAAAAGTTTTCCAATAACTGAATTATCTATTTTAAAATTTCAATTAGTTAAAATAAATAAAATTTTAAATTTAATTCTTAGTCTCCTAGCCTCATTTGAAGTGCTTAGTAGCCACACATGGCTAGTTGTCTGTCTTATCAGTTGACACTACTGCACAACATGCCGTTGATGGATGGAGCTGAGAGAGGCATGGTTTTGAGTCGTAAACCAGAGAAGCATGGATGGTAGAAGAGTTCATAGAGACCAAGGTTGAAGATATATAAAAGATAGGCACTGGTGGTGTGGTGGTGAATTGTTGACAGAAGCCCACCTGCAAGGTCAAACCAGAGTAGCACTGACTGTGGAAGAGTTAAGAGAGACTTGGGTTTGAGGTCATGTGCTGGCTGGAAAATGACTGCTTGGCTATCGCCCATGAGAACATAGGCTATCATTCATGGGAACATAGGCTATCACCTATGGGAACATAACATTCTAACAATAAGCTTTCTGCTTCTGTAACCCCGCTTGCACAACCGACCTGTGGGTTGACAGTTAGTAAAAAGAAGAAAAATAGACTTGTGTGTTCAAAGAAAATGAAGAATGGGGTTTAGGGCTTAAAAACCCTGTACCTCTGCATTTCGGGGCTGTTTAATTTGGGGTCTACGTACCCCTGGCAGACCCAGCTGGCTGAATAAAGAGTGTGTTTCCTATAACTCACTGATTTCTGGTGGTCCGTGTGTCTAGTGGGGGCTGGCGGCTACAACAGTCAGCCTGAGAAGCAATGATAGTGTAGGGTAGGAAAAATTTTCCTTCTACACTTATAGGATCTTTGGCTGGTCTAATAAATAAATTGACATAAGATAGATTAACAGGAGAAAAACAAACAGAAGTTTAATATCATGTGCTGAACAAAAATCTTTCAATTTTTAAAAGAAAGGGTTTATTAGGACATTACTAGCAAAAAAAAAAGGAAAGACTGATCTAGGGTCATGGAGTCTAAACCACATGACTAGGTAGAAAAGACAGACATGTCTGTCATCCCAGGGTTTTGCAAGCGTTTTTAATACATCAAGTAAAGGAAATAAAGGTTTAAGCCTGCCTGAAAAGCTTTACATTAGCTATAGACAAAGGGAACGGGAGAAGGTAAAGCTGAGCTAGTTCTGGGATTGGCACTGCAGAGTCCGTAAAGCTCATGTGTAAACAAGAAGCGGAGGCTCCTGGGGTTCGATGGCGCCTGGCTATTCTCTCTTTTTAGATAATCTCTGAAATACCCACCTGGAAGTTAATTTAACTAAGGACTGTGAGCAAGCTTTTGTCAGTTTTGCAATGTAATTGTTAACTGATTAACCTCTTTTTGTCCCTTCCACCCTCTGGTCTGCTGTAATTTCATTTCAGACATTTCAGAATTTTTTCCTTATCATACATATGCTTCCTGTAACATGGAAGAGATCCATGAAAATAGAGTAACTTTTTGAAATGACCGAAGCCGTCACCTTAAATACCATGTTCAGCTAAAAACAAAAAAATGTTGGGAATGGGGGATTTGGTTATGAAAGATTATCAGGAAAATCACAGTAAACAAGAGCATGGTTGTTATGCAGATTTAAATTGTTGTCTTCTCCATTGATAAGAATCTAAAGATTGAGCTACCCACTCAACTAGGGAGACACCCTTACAAATGGAGATTTCCCTTATAAATGTAAATGTCTCCCATGGAGGGCAGCTTCTACTTCATTTTCAGAGCTTTTCCCATGTCTGCAGTTTCTTAAAAATAACCAGTTTAAAATAATCCTTATGCCAAAGAGCCATATTTTGGGGTGGTAAGTTCTGCTCCTGTACAATAGTTTTAAAATAGAGGTTTCCAGTCAAACAAGCAGCACAGGCCCTTTTCTCCGTATTTCTTCCTGCTAAGCACGACTATCAACCCTGGAAATAAAATGAGACAAACAAAGGAAAACCATGAAAGGTATTAAAAAGAAGATGAACTCATTTAGGATCCCAGGACTGTAGGGACAGCACAACTGCAGGGCATCTTCTGTCCCCCCCTACCCAGTGGAAGAAGGCAACTCAGGCCTAGCATTTCTCGATGCCTAACCAAGCAACAAAAGACAGTTCAAGTAGGCTCCTTCCTTCTCTGGATCAAATGGAAGTCTCTCTGACAGTGTTAGGCAAGCATCACTTCAACAAGATGTACTGAGAACTCACTTAAAATAACTGGCCATGAGAAGTGTTCTCTTTCTCCACTGGGCCCAAGACTCCCTTCCCCCATCAACACCTGGGGGCAGGCAGGGAGGACCTACAGGAGGGATGCAGCTACAACAACAGACCAGGCCCAAAAAACTCCTTTTACCTTGAAGGCCCCAAAGACCTGAGATTCCTGTCTCCCAGAGGAGACATGAGGTTGGTGGGTAAAACTGGCAGGAAGGACCCAACCAGGCAGCCAGCCCTGGAAAACCTTCCCCTGCTGAAAGGCACTGGGGCAGGATGGCAGAACCAGCAACAGGAACCCATCCATAACAAGCATCCTGACCCTTGCAGGTCTAAGATTCCCCTTCCCTTCACAGAGACACCTGGGCAGCCAGAAGACACTGGACAGGGGAGCCCATCACATCCCTCTACCAGCAAGAAACAGCAAAGGCCTGCCTTATAGAAATCCTTACCAAACCTTCAGGCAACACCAGCAAAGACAAGTGAAAGTCCCAGAGGATAGACCAAGCAGATGAAAATAACACCACAAAAACTCTGAAAATTAAACTGCTATTAGAACCACAGCACGACTAGGCCAAAACATGCATGCTAAACCTAAACAGGGTCACTGACTGCTGAAATAAAAAATTTTATTTAATAGAACCCAGAGTCTCCTAAGATCATAGACAAATGCCTAGGATATAATAGAAAATTGTCCATCATTCCAAGAACCAAGAAAATCACAACTTGAATTAGAAAAAATAATTAACTGATGCCAATACTGAGATGACTCAGAAGTTCAAATTATCTGAAAAGGATTTTAAAACAGCCATCATAAAAATGTTCCAACAATCAATTGTAAATTATCCTGGGACAAATAAGAGAAAAATCTCAGCAACAAATAGGATTTAATAGAACTGAGAAATACAATAAAAGAAATAAAAACATTGTATGCATTCAATAGTAGAGTGGAGATGACAGCAGATAAAATGAATAAAGTTAAAAATGGATCAGTAGAATTCACCCAATCTGAACAGCAGAGAGAAAATTGACTGAAAATATTGAACAGAGTTTCGTAGATCTGTGAAACAATAACAAAAGACTCAGCATTCATATCACGGAAGTTCAGAAGAATAAAAGAAAGACAGTGAGGCCAAAAGAGTATTTGAATTGACAAGGAGAAAATTCTGAAATGTCCTAAATTAAATTACTGCAAGCTAGAGGGTGGAAGGAAGAGTCAAAAAGGGGTTAATCAGTTAACAACTGCAGCGCAAAACTAAATACTACTCCACTCCATGGCTATTTCCGAGATTATCTAAAAAGAAAGAATAGCCAGGCGCCAAGGAACCCCAGGAGCCTCCACTTCTTGTTTACACATGAGCTTTACAGTCTCTGCTGAGGACTCTGCTGAGCTTAGCCCGCTTCACTTCTCCCATCCCCTTTGTCTGTAGCTAATGTAAATTCTTTCAGAATGACTTACATCTTTCCCCATACAATTTGATATATAAAAAAGCTTACAAAACTCCAGGATGATGGACATGTCTGTCATTTCTACCTAGCCATGCTGCTTGTAGTTTAGACTCCATTCTCCAAGACCAGTGTTCTTTTTTTTTTTTTTTTTGCTAGCAATGGGCCTAATAAACTCTTTCTTTTAAAAAGACTTTCAGCCATGAAAGTTTAAATTGTTGTTTAACAAAATAAATAATTAATGAAATGTCCCAAATTTAGCAAAAAACAAAACCTAGAGATCCAAGAAGCTGAAGGAAATTCAACAGGATAAACTCAAAGAAATTCATGTCAAGATATAACTAAACTTTTGAAAACTAAAGACAATGAAGATAACTTGAAAGCAGCCAGAAAGAAACAAAGCATTACTTCTAGGGGAACGTCAATTTAAGTGACAGACTGGACAGGGGAATTGGGGAGATACTGTTAAAGGGTATAAACTTGCAACTAGTAGATAAATAAGTTCTGGAGATCTAATGTACAGCATGATGAATATAGCTAATGATACTCTATCATATACTTGAATGTTGCTGTTGGGGAGGAAGGAACTTTACCCTCAAGGTTGTTCTGGCTGGTCTAATAACCAAATGGACGCAAGACAGCTTAGCAGGGGAAAGTAACAAAATTTAATACACACTTATATGTGGGAACCCCACACACACAAGAGTTAGAGGCCCCACATTAATGAGAGGTTCAGAGACAGAAAGAGAACATGGGTATATAAGGCATTCTGAGCTAGAGATGAGGTAAGGTGCCTTGGGGGTTTCAAAGTCTCATTGCAGAATGATAAGAACAGATGTTTAGTAAATAGAAGTTTGTTCTGCCATATAGATAGGTCAAAAAGAGATAATCGCTGATAATTTGTTGTGGGCAAAACCCCTAATTCAAGTTCTTCTATGTAGTTAAAGGAAAGGGCAAAAGTTTCTCTTGAGCCTGAAGCTAAAATTGCCTTTAGCTCAAACTAATCTGTGTACCACTGAGGCACATCTTGGGGTGGCTCATTCTGAATCCTTACATTGCCTAGAGAGTAGATCTTAAATTTTCTCACTGCAGAAAAGAAATGGTAACTATGTGACAGGATAAAGGTGGAAGCTAAGGCTATGGTAGTAATCATCTTGCAATAAATAAATTATCAAATCAACATATTGTACACCTTAAACTTACACAGTGTTATATGTCAATTATACCTCAATTTTTAAAATGCAAATAAATAAATAAATAGATAAATAAATAAGTAAATAAATAAATAAATAATAAATAAAAGAACAGACTTTTTTAAAAAATGATAGCAGATTTCTCATCTAGAGGCCAGAAGGAAGTGGCATAACATTCTTCAAAATGCTGAGAGAAAAGAATTTTCAACTGCAGATTCTATATCTGGTGAAACTATCCTTCAGGTAAGAAAGAGAATTAAAGAGCTTCTGGGCTGGTGAACACACGGAGATCTGGGGGAAATGGTGCACCCCTAGAGAGGTCATTTGACGCTCCACACTTCTTCCTATAGATTGCCCTATACATCTCTTCCATCTGGCTGTTCCAGAGTTATATCCTTTTATATAAAAAAAAAATACTGAAGATCTAGTAAGTAAAATCTTTCTCTGAGTTCTGTGAGCCACTCTAGCAAATTAATCTAACCCAAGGAGTGGGGATGTGAGAACACACTCCTTGGGTTAGATTGAATTTTTAATTAGTTAATACCCAGTCAAGTCAGTACAGGAAACAACCTGGACTTGCAACTGAAATCTGAAGTGGTGGGGGAGGGACAGTCTTGGAGGACTAAACACTTAATCTATGGAATGGCCATTTGAATGGCATTTATTACCTTGCTATTAGACATTATTAATTGAAGCCACCTCTATGAATGAAGGATGTAAAGTGACCTTAAAACCTGAAATACCCACAGTGTCTAGGATGATGTTGGAGAAGCACCCTAATGGGAATGGCAGTGCCCAGAAGACTTTCATAATAATGTGGAAATGGTTTATACAGGACCATGCTGCTGGGGGAATGCAAGGAGGAGATACTAACATTCGGGGAGCCTAGGACAGACTTTGGAACTGCGTGAGGAGATACTGGATTCTATTGTCACTTAGACTGTGGTGCCTCATAAGCAGCTCTCAACTGACTAAGTGATGTTTAGTTTGTGGATGGCTGTTCCACGGTGAATGGACAACATCCTGTTTGGAAGGTCACTACTCTGAGTGAAGAAAGTAAAAACAAATCAGCTCAGTGCCCTGAAGTGCATGTTGTTTTCCCAGCAGTTATGGAAGACCTGAACAGTGTTTAGTTTTTTACTGACTTGTGGGCAGCAGCTAATGGCCTGGCGGCATGGTCAGGCAGGAGGGCAATGGAAACCAGGCCTATTAAAGGGTTTTCCTTGTGGGGCATAGCCCCGTGGGAATTTGCGGGATGCATTAAAGTAGGACATGTCGATGCCCATCAGAAGAACTCCTTTCCAGGTTTGATGATTAGAATCAACAAGCAGATATCCCCATGTACTCACTTAAGATGGCCACCTGAGTCCATCAGATGAGTGAACATGGGGGTCTGCACCCCCTGAGGCACAAAACGCCAATAACAACTGTTTTGTCTGCTAACAAGAGAGACAAAGAGTGCAAATGGCTGTGGCAGATTCCCTGGGGTGAAGGCCCAGATCATAGCTGGCAAGTCAGACTGATACTGATAGCCCTGGGGGAGCTACACATGGGTCTTGACAGGAATAAAGTCCGACTCTAGACTGGGTTTTGCCTACCCAGTGATAGATGAAAATGCTCAGAGTATGATAAAAGAACCAGAACAGAAGATATTGCATAAATTTGGATGTCTGAGCATCATTTCTTCAAACCAAGGAACACACTTTACAGCCGATAAAGTCCAACAATGGGCAGAAATATCCTCCTCAGAGTAATAGTTAGAGAATTAGAACAGGCAGTTAAATTAATGTTTGTCTAAAACAGGGAGATAAAAGCATGAAGAGCTGGCTTGCACACCTTCACAAGTGTGTGCTCCCACTCAACATGAACATGAGTGGGGCTAAATGAGTGTTTCTACTAGATAGGTTTCTCTGTTTTTCTGGTGGATCTGGGAGAGAGGGAATGGAGAAGGTGCTGGTATTCTTTCTTTCCCACATCATATCAATTTTTTTTCCCTCTACTTGATGCAGTGATAGTAGAATCAGGGCTGCAACTACAAGGGCTGGAAACAGGGATGATTCTTAAGCAAGAGAGTGTAACTCTATTTTTAACCTTTATGTCAGAATTCCTAAAGGTCTGATGGGGCAGGACATGCCTTCTCCCCTTAGGACAAAATTGGAGCTAACAGTGAATGCGATTATATTGCCTGGTGGTTCTGCACCTGTGTAACCTTACTTTATGTATTTTTAAAGGAGGAGGAGGCACTTGCTAGACTGTTATTGCTGCCCGCAATCTAGAACAGCACTGTGGTCAAACCTACTGTCCCTTCCAGAGGTGGAAAGGTTTGAGTATAAATGGAGAGAAGGAAAAATAGTAGCTGAGGGTAAGGGATGAATAAATGGGTTCTGTTATGTAATGTGGGAAATCCGATATTATGTTAACACCTTGAAAGAGGCTCAGAGCAAGAGATGATACCGTCTCTTAGCTTGATTATTCCAGATGCCTGAAAATGTGAAGTCATGTTTGCCGACACCACTCCTGCTTTGGGAACCTCACAAGATAGAATGAAAGCCTATGAAACTGAGTGGTCTCACCCTAGGAGACATTTTCATGATGTGATGATGGACTGGATAGTTATTAAGGACTAAATGAGATTCTAGTAATGTGCCATTATCTGTTACTTTTATGATTGTTTTGCTATAAAAGATCCATGTTCAAAGGCCAGAGGGTGACTATGATATTGCGATTTATAATAAGGAATATATATTTGGTTTCTGGCACAGAACTCCTAAACCTCTTAAAATTTCCTAAGTAGCAAAAGCAATAAATTGTCTTTTGTTATGTTAATGAGGTGACTTTCAGATCTCACCTAAGGATGGGGGGACTCTTTCACTAACTATTACCTTTGCCTCAAGGCCATGTCAAACTTTTAGGCTCACATTTTATTATTAAAGCAGGTGCTCCCTGGACTCTCTGGGACCTTTTTAGGCATTTAAAGCAAAATATGAACAGTAGTCTCATCTCATTCCTTAGTCTTCCTGATGGTTGAAATGTTCCATTTGTATCATAGATTTTTAAATTTTTACTCATGTGCTCCACTGTTTTTAAAGTGAACTTGTGCACAAATGTGCAGATTCAATGTTTTGTGATTAGAGAGAGTTGGAACTTTCAATCCCACCCCCTTGATTATCAGAGAAGTCAGAGGCCCTGGAGATTGATTTCAATTGTCAGTGGACAATGATTTAATCAGTCATGCCTATGTAATGAAACTGTTACCAGCAATGAAGTGTCTGCATTGTGGGAGTCAGGGGCTCCGTCCTTGGATCCCGCATAAAAGATTTATGTGGAGATTTGAAGCTCAGAGAAGAAAGAGAAGATGAAAAGTAGCAAACAGAAATGATTTTATTAAGTAAAGTAGGCAGAGTAAAGTGCACTTGGAAGAAAGTCTAAGGGGGCACCTCAATAGAAGACTGAGGGCCCCAAGCAGTTGAGGGCTGGGGTTTATATGAGCCGTAGGATTTCTTTGTTCTCCCTCTGTCTCTCCTACCTCAAATGGAGTAAATTTTCTGGTCCTCCTTTAGACCTTCCTACTCCAAACTGGGGCCTGTGTAGTGTGTACCCTGAAGATTTTGAGGGTAGGTGCACGCTCAGTTAACTAATTTTGCCCATACCAGTTGAGTGCCTCCAGAATAAGATCATATAATGCTCCTTTGCAGTTAACTGACTGGATGAAGTGCGAGGTGGGGTTGTGGGGTGCATGAAGAAGGTGCTGGGTACTATTAGGCTTTTTGGTCTGCCTGGCTGGCTTCTGACCTTGGCGGGGCGGGGGAGGGGGGGAGAGGGGGAGGTGGCTCCACAAACCTGCCAGACCCCTGATTGTATATTTTCTTCTGCTGAGCTGGTCTTGGGACCTTGTTAACCCTTCATTATCCCTCTCCCTCTGGCTCATACCTACCTATCTACTTATCCTGTCAAAACCTCCATAAAAAAACAAAAGGACAGGGTTTGGAGAGGTTTTCGTGTTGATGAACACGAGGAGATGTGGGGAGAGTGGCAGGCCTGGAGAAGGCATGGAAGCTCCACAGTTTTTCCCCCAAACCTTGCCCTGCGCATCTCTGCCATCTGGCTGTTCCTGAGTAATGTCCTTGTACAGTACATTGGTGATCTAGTAAGTAAAAAATAAATTAATTTTTTTTAAGAAAGAAAAATAAAGACATACTCACACAGAGGAAAAGTCAAAGAATTTGTTGCTAATAGATCTACCCTCAACTATTGGCTAAGGAAGTTCTTCAAAAAACAGAAAATGACAAATGAAAAAATCATGGAGCATCGGGAAGGAAAAAGACTCAAGGAGAAAAACAGGAATATGGCTACCCTTTTCCTCATGACTTTTCTATATCGTATTTGATGATTCAAACAAAAGTGGGGGAGGTAAAGAACCTAAATGGAAGTGAGGCTTCCACACTTCACTAAAGTGGTAAAATGTTAGTACCAGTATATAGTGAGACCAAGAGATCAGGAGATGAATGCCATGAAAAGAGAGTTTATTATACTCACAGATACCAATAGGAGAGGGCATGCCACACCAGGAAGCACCAGAGTCAGTAAAGAGACAGAGAGAACAAGGGGAAAGCATGGGTGTTATGGACTGAATGTTTGTGTCCCCCCAGAATTCATATGTTAAAGCTTTAACTCATCAGTGTGGTTGAATTCGGATATGGGGCCTCAGAGGAAATAATTAAGGTTACATGAGGTTAAGAGTGGAGCACTGATCTGACAGGACTAGTGTCCTCATAAGAAGAGACACCATAAGCAACAATATTGTATAACAGTCATCAAACTTGTTAAGAGACTAGATATTAATTATTTCTACCAAAAAAAAATGACATGATAGAGGTGATAACTATTGTTACAATGGCCATCATATTACAATATATAAATGTATTATTCACCTCAAATTTACACAATGTTATATGTCAAATGTATTTTGATAAAAAATTAAAATTAAAAAGAAAACTAATCAAAAAGAGCATTTATTTTTCCATATTAAAAAAAGAAAGAAGAGACATCAAATGCTCATTCTCTCCCTCTCTCTCTCTCTCTCTCTCTCTCTCTCTCTCTCTCTCTCTCTCTGTTTCTCTCTGGGTATGCAGAAAGAAGAGGTCATGTGAGCACACAAAGAGAAAGTGTTCATCTGCGACCCAAGAGGAAGGCCCTCGCCAGACACCAACCATGATGACACCTTGATTTGGGACTCCTAGCCTCTAGGACTGCGATAAAACCAATTTTTATTATTTAAGCCATCCAGTCTGTATTTTGTTATGGCAGCTCTAACAGATTAATACAATGGGCAAGAGGTTTATTATGGTTTCTATGGAATGAAACAGACAAGGCAGGGTAATGGGGTTTAGGTTTGGCTAGTTTGAATACTTTCTTTCAGTGGGCGCTGGTGCACAGGGGCTGTCCCTAGTTGTCTGGTACCTGGCCCTGAGGTGATTAGGGCAGATGGCCTGGAGTGTGACAGCCTGATAGAATAGGGTTAGGGGTATGAGATCTGGATTGGTTGGTTTGCATTTGAAAGATACTCATGAGCAAGTTGCTTATTATCTCTAGGAATTCATTAATTCTGGGAGGTACAGTCCTTCCAGGGTCAGTAAGGCCCCAGATGTCAAAGAATTATAAAACAGAACATAAAAAGACATGGTTAATACACAGTAGACTGTGATGAATTCATCTGCGTATTTTAATACTGAGAGCAACCACTATAAAATCTGTATAAAGAAAGAGATACACCCAAAAGTACTAAATAAATCAAAATGGAATTCTAAAAACTATCAAGTAACCCACAGTAAGGCATGAAAAAAGAAACAGAAAACCAAGAACCAAAGGAAACAAACAAAAACCAATAAATTAGAAGACTCAAGTGCTAACATATCAATAATTACCTTAAATACAAATGATCTAAATATACCAATTTAAAAACAGAGATTTTTAGAATTGCTTAAAATCAACACAACCCAACTATATCTATTGCAAAATTATTTTGACAGTAAGAATGACAAAAATAAGAAAGAAGACACAAATCACCAATATAAGAAGTGAAATTTGAAATACCACTAAGGGTCTTAAAGCCATTAAAAAGATAGTAAAGGAATCTTACAAAACACCTTGTGGTCATAAATTTGACTTGGAAGAAATGGACCAATTCTTCAAAAACCACAAACTACCAAAACTCAACTAAAATAAAGTAGATAATCTGAATAATTATACAACGATTAAACAAATTGAACTTATAATTTAAAAGTCCAAGGAAACGAAATGTCCAGATTCATATGGTTTCACTGTAGAGTTTTACCACTTACAAAATAATTCACACCAATTTTACATGATCTCTTACAAAAAATAGAAGAGAATATTTCCCAGCTTATTTTATGGCACCAGAATTACCCTGACAAAAAAGAAAACAAAGCCAATACTTTTTTAAAAGCCCTGTAAACCAATATTCCTCATAAACTCAGACACAAATATTCTCAACAAAACATTAACAAGCCAAATACAACAATATATAAAAAGAATTTTACATCATGACCAAGTGGGATTTATTCCAAGTATGCAAATCTGGTTCAATACTTGTAAATCGATCAATGTCATCCACCATATTAACAATCTGGGGTGTTTTCCAACACCAACAACCAATACTCCAACTCTCTAGACACCAACTTGGTGTCCAACAATTCAATTCTGACACAAACTGTTCAGAGTTAGTGCAGACCCCACAGCTTAAAGGCTCAGTCCCACAAAACTGCCCTCATTTCAGATGCCAGTTGCAAGCCTATTCTACTGACTGGTGGCTATAAATAGGAGACTCCCATAAACCTCTCCTTGGGTTCAATAATTTGTTACTGTGGCTCACAGAACTCAAGGAAACACTTTATAGTTATGCACCACATAAAGACGTTTCAGTCAATGATGAACAGCATATATGATATTGGTCCCATAGATTATAATGGAGGTGAAAAATTCTTATTGACTGGTGACATCGTAGCTGTCATGATATCATAGTGTAACATATTACTCACGTGTTTGTCGTGATGCTGATATAAACAAACCTACTGTGCTGCCAATTGTATTAAAGTACGAGACATAATTATGTACAGTACATAATAGTTGATAATGATAATAACTGACTATGCTACTGGTTTATGTATTTACTATACTATGTTTTTTCTTATTATTTTAGAGCATACTCTTTCTACTTTAAAAAAAATTTGCTGAAGGAAACCCATCAACAAAACAAAAAGACAACCCACTGAATGGGAGAAGATATTTGCCAATGATATATCAGATAAGGGATTAATATCCAAAATTTATAAAGAACTCATACAACTCAACACACACACACACACACACACACGCACACACACACACACACACACACACACACACCAATCCAATTAAAAAATGGACAGAGGGCAGGAATAGGCATTTTACCAAGGAGGACATAAAGATGGCCAATAGACATGAAAAGATGCTCAAGGTCACTAATCATCAGATAAATGCAAATTAAAACTACAGTGAGATATCACATCACATTTGTCGGAATGGCCATCATCAATAAATCAACAAACAACAAGAGTTGGTGAGGATGTGGAGAAAAAGGAACCCTCGTGCACTATTGGTAGGACTGCAAACTGGTGCAACCACTATGGAAAACAGCGTGAAGGTTCCTCAAAAAATTAAAAATAAAACAACCTTATGACCTAGCAATTCCACTTCTGGGTATTTATCCAGAGAAAACCAAAACACTAATTCAAAAAGATATATGCACCCCTATGTTTACTTCAGCGTTATTTACAATAGCTAAGAAATGGAAGCAAGCCAAGATATGGAAGCAACCTAAATACTCATCAATAGATGATTGGATAAATAAGAGGTGAGTACATATATACAATGGAATATTACTCGACCATAAAAAATAAATCTTATCATTTGCAACGACGTAAGTGGACCTAAAGGGTATTATACTAAGAGAAATAAGTCAGACAGAGAAAGACAAATGCCACATGATCTCACTTATATGTGGAATCTGAAGAACAAAAGAAAATAAATGAATGAACAAAACAGAATGGAAACAGAATTATAGATATAGAGAACAAACTGGTGATTGCCAGATGGGAGGATGATTGAGGGACCGAGTGAAAAAGGTAAGGGATTAAGAAGTAAAAATTGGTAGTTACAAAATAGTCATGGGAATGTAAAGTACAGCATAGATAATATTGTAATAATATTGTAATAACTATGTATAATGTCAGGTGGATACTAGACTAATTCACTTCGTAAATTATATAAATGTCTAACCACTGTGCTGTACTCCTGAAACAAATATAAAATAATATTGAATGTCAACTCTAATTGAAAAATTAAAATTAAAAAACAATTGCCTAAATATTGCACAAACTGTACAATTAGCAATGCAGAATTAGCTATAATTGTCATTCTTCACACAAAGTGGTTAACACAATGAGCTTCTTTAATTTGTTCTCATCAAGGAGTTCAGATGTGCATGTGTGGGGCTGTGTGTGAGTCTGTTGTCTCTGGTGACTAGCTGAAACATTTACAATCAATTGAAACCAAACATCTCACAACAGTATTCTCCAAATGATGTTCATTAAGTGAAACTTTCCTTCTCTCACAACCTAAAATAATCTTATTTTGCATAAACACAAACAGTGGCCTGGGGATATTCACAGGAGATTCTATCACAGAAAACAGAGTAAGGAAGTTGTTAGCCTTTTTCGCATTTATGAGCTGTTATGATAGTTCATGTTTAAAATCACAGCTTATCAGTAGCCTGGATATTGAACTCAACATCTTGATACCCTCTCCTAAGTTGCTATTAGAAGCTATGCAGAGATGACTTGAAATTTGCATATATTCTATTTGTCATTAATGCTTTCTTATCTATTCAAATCAGGGCTTACGTTTGGGATCTACTGAGAAAAATTATGCTTCTAAGGTATTTGTATAAGAGAGTATAATTTCTTGTTTATTAATAAAAGGCATTCTTTTCAAAATGGAGAAGAAGTTTGCTGTGAAACAGTATGTTTATGCCAGCAGCAGCCTCATACATCTGTGTGTACTGCTTCTCTCTCTCTCTCTTTTTTTTTTTTCAAATGACTTAGATTTAATCATTAGGAGCAAACTAAATGGAAAGTTTACAATAGAGAAGGATTACATTTCATTGCCTTTTGCAGACTGAGCTGGGACTGGGGCTGCCCCCCAACTTGATCCCTTCCAGACAAAGACATCCACAGTGTCCCTGGCAGTCTGGCTCAGGGAAGGAGGAGACTCTGTTGGCTCCATATGTCGAGGTCACCTTGCCCACCCCTCATTCCTGGCTAGTATCAGGGATTCTACCTTGCTGGCCCTAGTCATCACCCTTTTATTTTGGTGGCCTGAGGCGCTGTCATCAATCCGCAGCAGCAGAAGTGCCCTCTCTCATATGTTTGCAGCTTCACAGCCGGTGACTCTCATCATTTATACCTCAGGCCTCACAGTTCACCTAGGTGTGCTTGGCCTGAAGGGAGGTAAGTAGATGGATGGTGCTGGCCCCCAAGTTCTGAATAAGGGTATGAGGGATGACCTCTAGGGCATGGGCAACAGCCCTGTATGCCATTGATCCATACCAGTCATGGCCTTGGATTTTTCTGTCAAGGCATGGGCCACAGCCATCTCACTGGCCCCACCCCTTGGCACCAACTGAGAACTTTGTGGCATACTTGCATGGCATCCTGAAGATTGTGTTCTACTTCAGAGAGAATCTCTGCAGGCTTCTTGGAGGAGAATGGTACAGGCCTTGGGTCTTTGCACTCAGTGATGAATGTAAAGTACTCATCTCTAATTTTCTTGATTTCCAGCAGGCCCACTCTTGTCCCAACACCATCTTTTCTCAGTTCCTCTGGTCGGCTGACTATCTGGGCCCTACAGGCTCAGATTGTTGTCTGTCTTCCAGACTCTGCAGATAGCTGTGATAAACTAAATCTGAGATGCCCTTTTCTGTGATGACCATGTGGGGCTTCAGATGGATAATGTCCTCACAGAGCTGCTGGATGTACTTTTCTTCCATTTGAAGGATTTGGGTGAAGTCTTCCTCTAGTGTGATCTCTGTGTCATTCTAGCTTTCTCCTTCTTGTATTCCAGAGAAGAATCCAGCAGCACAATGCAAAGGTTCTTAATATAACACTGCATTTGTGAATGGGTCACATCTTTGTTAATTATGACTCCTTGTAAGACACATGAGTCTTCAATGATGCTCCCAGGCATCTTTTCCACCCTTGCATATTTCTTGATGTCTATCTCCTTCTGGCAGTTCTCCTCAAGCTGGACAGTTTTGACAACATCCAGGACAATGTTGCAAGCCAAAGAGAATCTCTAACTGATTATTTTGATAGTAATGAAGCTATTGATAATGTTCAGCATCAATCTGTTATTAGTGTCAATGGGAGTACTGAATTTTTTAAGGGTGCTGATCATATCATCCAATGCCTTTTGGTAAGCACAGATCACCAACATTGATGCATCTGCTTCTCTAGGAAGTGCTCAGCCACAGATAGCATATCCTCTGCAAGAATAATTACTGATGTGGTCCCATCTCCAACCTCTTCATCCTGTATCCAACTAATTTCAGTCATGGATTGGATGCTGGATGCTGAACTTGAATCTTCCAAAGAATGTCATTGCCATCATTGGTCATCACAATGCCTCCCATTGTCCAAAAGCATCTTCTTCATGGACTTGAGTCCCAAACATGTTTGGATGATATATGCAATAGTCTTAGTTGCATCGATGTTTCCAGATTGAACTTTTCTTCTAGGTTTGCGTTTTGAGTTCTGGCTGAGCACCAGCACAAGATGATGGCCCATCATGGCAGCACAATGCAGAGCCCAGTACCCAGAGCTGGAAGAACTGGCAGAAGATTTTACCGCATCTCTTGGTTGCATCATTTTTTCTTGTGTTGTTTTCTTGTGCATGATTTACTCTTGTGTTGTTTCATAAATTTAGTGTAGACAATGTGTACAGTGTTTAGAAAGTCTACAGTAGTGTACAGTAATGTCCTAGATCTTCACATTCACTCATCATTCATTCACTGACTCACACAGAGCAACTTCTGGTCCTCCACAGTTCATTCATGCTAAGTGTTCTCTACAGGTGTGCTATTTTTTATCTTTTATACCATATTTTTACTGTACATTATCTATGTTTAGATATACAAATACTTACCATTGTGTTACAATTGGCTACAGTATTCAGTACAGTAACATGTTGTGCAGGTTTGTAGCCTAGGAGCAATAGGCTATACCATCTAGGTTTGTATAAGAGCACTCTATAATGTTTGCACAAGAATAATATCACCCAACAGCGCATTTCTTAGAAAGTATCATTGTCAAGTGGCACATGACTGTACTTACATTTACTGGTTTACTGCAAAGGATACAACTGAAGAGCTGCCAGATGGAAGAGATGCATAGGGCAGGGTAAAGTGTGAGCAGCTTTCATGACCTCCAGGTCTACCAAACTCCTAGCACTTCAGTGTTTTCATCAACCTGGAAGCTCTCTGAATGTCCCTGTTCAAGAGTTTTTATAGAATTTAATCTCCAGCCTCTTTTCCCCTCCATGAAAGTTGGTTGGCTGGCCTGAAAGTTCCAACCCTCTAATCATTTGGTCTTTCTGGTGACCAGCCCCATCTTAATGGTTATCTAGGGGATTCATCCTAAGTCATCTCATTAGCATAAAGTCAGATGTGATAAAAGGGGCTCGTTACGAATAATGAAAGACATTTCTGTCACTCAGAAAATTCAATGGGGTTTTAGGAACTCTGTACCAAGAACCAGGGACAAAGACCAAATATATTTCTTATTATACCATACAACCTAAAGAAGAAAAATTATACTATCATACAGAAAAAGTATTTGAAAAAGTCCAACACCCATTCTTGATTAAAAAAAAAAACTCTTAGCAAGTTAGAAATAGAGAAGCATTACCTCAACTTCATAAACAGTATCTACGAAATACTTACAGCTAATGTATTGTTGGTGAAAGACTGAATTATTTCCCCAAAAAATAAGGGATAGAGCAAGAATATTTGCCCTCACCATTCTTATTCAACATAGTACTAAAAAGTTTTAATAACCACAATAACACAAGAAAAAGAATATTAAACAGGTAATAAAACTGTCCCTATTTACAAGTGACATAATTGCCTATGTAAAATATCCCAAGAAATCTACCCCCAAAACCTCCTAGAATTTAATCAAAGAGTTCAGCAAAGTTGCTGGGTACAAGATCGACATGCAAAAACAATCACATTTCTATGTAGTAAAAATGAACACACGGAAACTGAAAATTTAAATACAATATAATTTAAATTAGTCCTAAGAAAATGAAATACTTAGGTATACGCCTACCAAAATATGTAAAGAAGACCCACATGATCTAGAGATTACAAAATACCGATAAAATAAAAGACTTTAATAAATGGAGAAGCATATTGTTTTCATGGATAGGAAGGCTCAACACAGTAAAGATACCAATTCTCCCCAAATCAATATATAGATTTAATGTAATTCCTATCAAAATCCTAGTAGTTTTTTGTAGACATACACAATAATTTTATGAAATTTATATGGAAAAGCAAAAGAACTGGAATAGCTAAAACGCTTTTGAGAAAGAATAAAAAAGTGGGAGGAATCACTCTACTCAATATTAATGTTTATTATATAGCTACATTAATCAAAACAGTGTGGTATTGGTGGAAGCATAGACACATAGATCAATAGAACAGAATAGAGAACTCAGAAAAAGCCCCACACAAGTACGGCCAATTTTGACAAAGCTGCAAAAGTGATTCCATGGAGGACATAGCCTTTTCAACAAATGGTACTGGAGCGAGAAGACATCTGTGGGCAAAAAAAAAAAAAAAAAAAGCTTTAAATCTTACACATAATCTTATACAAAAATGAATGCCAAAATGTGAAATGTAAAATGGTAAAACTTTTAGAAAAAGGCATAGGATAAAATTTTTAGGATCTAGGTATAAGCAAAAACTTCTTAAACTAGATACCAAAAGCGTGATCTATAAAAGGAAAAATTGATCAACTGCACCTCGACAAATATTTTTTTTTAAATTTATTCTGTGAAATCCTTTGTGAAAACAAAAGATGCAAAGACAAATTACAGACTGGAAGAAAATATTGGCAAACCACATATCTGACGAAGGACAAGTTTCTAGAATATATAAAGAACTCTCAAACTCAAGAGTATAAAAACAATCTAATTATAAAATAGACAAAAGACACAAAGAGACATTTCACCAAGAAGGAAGTACCGATGGCAAGTAAGTGCATGAAAAAATGTTTGACATCATTAGCCATCAGTGAAATAATAATTTAGATCACAATGAGATATCAGTATACATGTCAGAAAGGCTGAAATAAAATATAAGGGTAACCCCAATGCTGGTAAGGATATGGAAACACTTCGTCATTCATGTATTGCTGATGGTAATGTAAAATGGTACAGACACTCTGGAAAATAGCTTGGCAGTTTCTCAAAAAACTAAACATATGCTTTAGCAATTACATTCTTGGACACTTATCTCAGAGAATATATATGTAACATGAATTTTTAAATAATATGTGGGTTTTTTTTTAAAATATGGTTTGTTCATAAGCCTTAAAGAGTATTCTCAGAAACATGGTAGAGTGAGAGATGTCCTCAGATCTCTTCCCTTGAAACAACAATAAGCTAAACATCTAAAACTCAACAAAAAACACCCAAACTGCACACCAGCATGTCTGAGGGTGAGATCTGCACATAAGAGCTACCACAGGTCAGAACCTCGGGTGTCAGGAGGTGGACTAGGAGAAATAAAGAAACTGCCTCTC
>NW_011889168.1:3671085-3674080 GCF_000151845.1 Pteropus vampyrus | reverse complement strand
ATTATCTCAACCCAAAAAAGCCCTTACCAAGACACATTGTATTAAAATTATCAAAAATCAACAACAGACAGAATTCTCAGGGTAGCCAGAGAGAAGAAAACGGTAACTTATAAAGGAAAACCCATTCGATTATCATCGGGTTTCTCAGTGCAAACCTTACAAGCCAGAAAGGAATGAAATCAAATATTTAAACTATTAAGTGAAAGGAATTACCAGCCTAGAATAATGTATCCAGCTAAGCTCTCCTTTAGATATGAAGGAGAAATTAAGACCTTTCCAGACATACAAAAATTGAGGCATGATCCACTACGAAGCCTACACTACAGGAAATACTGAAAGGGGTCAGCTCACCTAAAACAAAATGGCAAAAAATACATAATTAGGAGTAAAGTGACTATCAGGCAAATAGAAGCAGAGGAGTGCAATCCCTACTAAGAACAGGGTATTATAAGCTTAAATAATAAGAAGAGAATTGCTATAGCAAGATAGTAATGAACGTTTAGCATATATAGGGACAAAATGACATAACAATGACTGGAAAAAGGAGGATTCAAAGATCCCAATTCACAATGGAGAATGGAGATAAGGCACATGTAGAAGAAAATGGACAACTATGTATATATATAACCATCCTTTACATATTCATAATGGTAACCACACACAGAAGATTCAGAACCATTGTATAGAACATAAAACAATAAGGACCAGAGGGAAAACCCATAAAAGTCAACCAAAATAAAGAAAACAAAAATACGAGGACAAAGAAGTGATGGAAACACTGAGCTACCAGAAAGCAAAAGATAAAATGGCTATAAGAAGACCTCATATTTCAATACTCACCCTAAATGTAAATGGACTGAACTCACCAATAAAAAGGCACGGAGTTGCAGAATGGATCAAAAAAACAAAACCCAACCATATGCTGCCTCTAGGAGACATATCTCAGCTCCAAAGACAAATATAGACTCAAAGTAAAAGGGTGGTAAATGATATTTCAAGCAAATGGCATTCTGAGAAAAGAGAGAGTAGAGGTACTAATATCGGTTGAAATAGACTTCAAAATAAAAAATGTTAAGAAAGATACTGAGGGACACTTTGTAATGATAAAGGGAATCATGCACCAAGAAGACATAACACTTATTAATATCTATGCTCCCAATCAGGGAGCCCGAAATATGTAAAGCAATTACTAGCAGAACTAAAGGGAGAAACAGACCAAAACATCACCGTAGTAGGGGACCTAAAAACCCCATTGTCAGATATGGACAGATCGTCCAAACAGAAAATCGATAAGGAAATGACATCCTTAAATGACACATTAGACCAACTGCGCATAATTGACATTTATAGAGCTTTCCATCCCAAAACAGCTGCTTATATATTCTTCTCTAGTGCACATGGAACATTCTCAAGGATTGACCACATAATGGGACACAGAGATAGCCTCAACGAATATAAGAGGGTTGAAATCATACCAATAATATTATCTGATCATAATGCTTTGAAACTAGAAGTCAACTGCAAAAAGAAATCAGAAAGAACTAGAAATACATAGAGATTAAACAATATGCTACTGAAGAATAACTGGGTCAGGAAAGAAATAAAAAGAGAGATCAAGAGATACATAGAAATGAATGATAATGATAATACAACATATCAAAACTTTTGGGACATGGCAAAAGCAGTCATAAGAGGAAAGTTCATATCATTACTGGCCTATCTCCAAAAACAAGAATGAGCCCAAATAAACAACCTAACGCTTCATCTTAAAAAACTAGAAAAGGAAGAACAAATGAAGCCTAAAGTCAGCAGAAGGAAAAAAATAATCAAATTAGAGCAGAAATAAATGAAATTGAAAAAAATAGAAAAAATAAGTGCAATAAAGAGCTGGTTCTTTGAGAAGGTTAATAAAATTGACAAACCCCTGGCTAGACTCACTAAAGAAAAAAGAGAAAAGACACAAATAATCAAAATCAGGAATGAAAGAGGGGAAATTATGACTGACATCACAGAAATACAAAGGATCATGCAAGAATACTATGAAAAAATATATAATATCAAATTTAATAACCTAGAAGAAATGAACCAGTACTTAGAGAAATACAACCTTCCTAGACTGAATCAAGAAGAACTGCAAAATTTAAATAGAATAATCAGCACTATGGAAATTGAAACAATCATCAAAAACCTACCAAAAAGTAAAAGTCCAGGACCAGATGGCTTCACCAGTTAATTCTACCACACATTCAAAGAAGATATCAAAACCTGGTAAAGATAACACAAAAAAAGAAAACTACAGACCAATATCTCTCATGAATACAGATGTCAAAATCCTAAATAAGATACTAGCAAACTGAATACAGCAACATATTAAAAAGATTACACATCACGATCAAGTGGGCTTCAACCCAGGGGCACAGGGATGGTTCAACATAAGGAAATCGATTAATGTGATACACCACATAAACGAATTAAAAAATAAGAATTATATGATCATATCAATAGGTGCAGAAAAAGCCTTTGACAAGATACAGGATCCATTTGTGATCAAAACACTTAATAAAATTGGTATAGAAGGAAAGTACCTTAACATAATAAAGGCCATCTATGACAGACTCTCAGCCAACATTATACTTAATGGTGAAAAACTAAAAACCTTCCCTCTAAGATCAGGAACAAGGCAAGGCTGTCCACTATCGCCACTGTTATTCAATATAACATTGGAGGTCCTAGAGAGTGCAATCAGGCAAGAGAAAGATATGAAAGGCATCCAAATAGGAAACGAAGAAGTCAATCTATCACTATTTGCAGATGAGATGATTCTCTATATAGAAAGCCCTAAAGACTCCACAAGAACACTACTAGAAACAGTAGGCAAATACAATAAAGTCTCTGGATACAAAATCAACATTCAAAACTCCATAGCGTTTCTATACTCAAATAATGAAGCATCAGAAAAAGAAGTGGAAAAAATAATTCCTTTTGCAATTGCAAC